>NW_026734972.1:0-191085 GCF_949786415.1 Peromyscus eremicus | reverse complement strand
TAAGCACAGTTGAACTAGATATGTCCCGTGTGTGTAGGAGAAACAGTTCTTTTGTTCTGAGCCAGCTCACTGTTCTGGCCCTATAGGAAACACAGTAGAGTAGAAGAGTGCTCTTTTCTCAAAAGCAGACTCTGTTTCTTGTAAGGTGAGCTAGCGTTTGTTGCCCAGTCCAAAATGGAGTTGAGTCACATGCAGTTTCTGGTCGTACGAGCAAGAGTTGTTTTCTGGTTAGAAGAGTCACTATTGCACTCCCTTTGCCATACACAGGGCAAATAGCACTCGCGTCTGTTCCCACCAAGGGCAGTGTATTGGACTAAGGAGGAGCTACTCTTCTTGTCAGTTTCCTAAGCAGAATTGAACTAGATATAGCCGTTTGTGTAGGAAGCACAGTTCTTTTGTTCTGAGCAAGCTCACTGTTTTGGCCCTATAGGAAACACAGTAGAATAGAAGTATGCTCTTTTCTAAAAGCAGAGTGTGTTTCTTGTAAGGCGAGCTCGCGTTTGTTTCCCAGTCCTAAATGGAGTTGAATCACATGCAGTTTTTGGTCCTACGAGCAAGAGTTGTTTTCTGCTAAGGAAAGTCACTATTGTGCTCCCATTGCCATACACAGTGCAAATAGCACTGGCATCTGTGTCCAGGAAGTACAGTGTATTGAATTGAAGAGGAGCTACTGTTCTTGTCAGTTTCCTAAGCAGAGTTGAACTAGATATGGCCCGTGAGTGTAGGAAGCACAGTTCTTTTGTTCTGAGAAGCTCACTGTTCGGACATCATGGGAAACACAGTAGAGTAGAAGAGTGCTCTTTTCTCAAAAGCAGAGGGTGTTTCTTGTAAGTCGAGCTAGTGTTTGTTTCCCAGTCAGAATTGGAGTTGAATCCCATGCAGTTTCTGGTCCTACGAGCAAGAGTTGTTTTCTGGTAAGAAGAGTCACTATTGTGCTCCCATTGCCATACACAGTCCAAATAGCACTCACGTCTGTTCCCAGCAAGTACAGTGTATTGGACAGACCAGGAGCTACTGTTCTTGTCAGTTTCATGAGCAGAATTGAACTAGTTATGGCCCGTGTGTAGGAAGCACAGTTCTTTTGCTCTGAGCAAGCTCACTGTTCGGACCCCATAGGAAACACAGAAGAGTAAAAGAGTGCTCTTTTCTCAAAAGCAGAGTGTGTTTCTTGTAAGGCGAGCTAGTGTTTGTTTACCAGTCAGAAATGGAGTTGAATCCCATGCAGTTTCTGGTCCTACGAGCAAGAGTTGTTTTCTGGTAAGAAGAGTCACTATTGCGCTCCCATTGTCATACACAGGGCAAATAGCAATGGCCTCGGTTCCCAGCATGTACAGTGTATTGGACTGAAGAAGAGCTACTGTTCTTGTCAGTTTCCTAAGCAGAATTGAACTAGATATGGCACGTGTGTGTAGAAAGCACAGTTCTTTTGTTCTGAGCAAGCTCACTGTTCGGACCCCATAGGAAACACAGTAGAGTAGAAGAGTGCTCTTTTCTCAAAAGCAGTGTGTGTTTCATGTAAGGCGAGCTAGCGTTTATTACCCAGTCCTAAATGAGGTTGAATCACATGCATTTCTGGTCCTAAGAGCAAGAGTTGGTTTCTGGTAAGAAAAGTCACTATTGCGCTCCCATTGCCATACACAATACAAATACCACTGGCGTCTGTTCCCAGCAAGTACGGTGTATTTGACTGAAGAGGATCTACTGTTCTTGTCAGCTTCCTAAGCAGAGTTGAACTAGATATGGCCCGTGAGTGTAGGAAGCACAGTTCTTTTGTTTTGAGCAAGCTCACTGTTCGGACCCCATAGGAAACACAGTAGAGTAGAAGAGTGCTCTTTTCTCAAAAGCAGAGTGTGTTTCTTGTAAGGCAAGCTAGTGTTTGTTTCCCAGTCAGAATTGGAGTTGAATCCCATGCATTTTCTGGTCCTATGAGCAAGAGTTGTTTTCTAGTAAGAAGAGTCACTATTGTGTTCCCATTGCCATAGACAGTCCAAATAGCACTCGCTTCTGTTCCCAGCAAGTACAGTGTATTGGACTGAAGAGGAGCTACTGTTCTTGTCAGTCTCCTAAGCACAGTTGAACTAGATATGTCCCGTGTGTGTAGGAGAAACAGTTCTTTTGTTCTGAGCCAGCTCACTGTTCTGGCCCTATAGGAAACACAGTAGAGTAGAAGAGTGCTCTTTTCTCAAAAGCAGACTCTGTTTCTTGTAAGGTGAGCTAGTGTTTGTTTCCCAGTCCTAAATGGAGTTGAGTCACATGCAGTTTCTGGTTCTACGAGCAAGAGTTGTTTTCTGTTAAGATGAGTCACTATTGTGCTCCCATTGCCTTACACAGTGCAAATAGCACTCACGTCTTTTCCCAGCAAGTACAGTGTATTGGACTGAAGAGGAGCTACTGTTCTTGTCAGTCTCCTAAGCAGAGTTGAAC
Source organism: Peromyscus eremicus (assembly GCF_949786415.1). Lineage (NCBI taxonomy): Eukaryota > Metazoa > Chordata > Mammalia > Rodentia > Cricetidae > Peromyscus > Peromyscus eremicus. Next base: position 188,661 of record NW_026734972.1, on the reverse strand, counting down.
TAGATATGGCCCGTGAGTGTAGGAAGCACAGTTCTTTTGTTCTGAGCAAACTCAATGTTCCGACTCCATAGGAAACCCAGTAGAGTAGAAGAGTGCTCTTTTCTCAAAAGCAGAGTGTGTTTCTTAGAAGGCGAGCTAGTGTTTGTTTCCCAGTCCTAAATGGAGTTGAATCACATGCATTTTATTGTCGTACAAGCAAGAGTTGTTTTCTGGTAAGAAGAGTCACTATTGAGCTCCCATTGCCATACACAGAGCAAATAGCACACGATTCTGTTCCCAGCAAGTACAGTGTATTGGACTGAAGAGGAGCTACTGTTCTTGTGTGTTTCCTAAGCAGAGTTGAACTAGATATGGCCCGTGTGTGTAGGAAGCACAGTTCTTTTGTTCTGAGCAAGCTCACTGTTCGGACTCCATAGGAAACACAGTAGAGTACAAAAGTGCTCTTTTCTCAAAAGCAGAGTGTGTTTCTTGTAATGGAAGCTAGCATTTGTTTCCTAGTCCTAAATGGAGTTGAGTCACATGCAGTTTCTGTACCTACGAGCAAGAGTTGTTTTCTGGTAAGAAGAGTCACTTTTGCGCTCCTATTGCCATATACAGAGCAAATAGCACACGATTCTGTTCACAGCATGTACAGTGTATTGGACTGAAGAGGATCTACTGTTTTTGTCAGTTTCCTAAGCAGAATTGAACTAGATATGGCCATGTGTGCAGGAAGTACAGTTCTTTTGTTATGAGCAAGCTCACTGTTCTGACCCTATAGGAAACACAGTAAAGTAGAAGAGTGCTCTTTTCTCAAAAGCAGAGTGTGTTTCTTGTAATGGAAGCTAGCATATGTTTCCCAGTCCTAAATGGAGTTGAATCACATGCAGTTTCTGGTCCTATGAGCAAGAGCTGTTTTCTGGTAAGAAGAGTCACTATTTCGCTCCAATTGTCATACACAGGGCAAATAGCACTGGTGATTGTTCCCAGCATGTACAGTGTATTGGACTGAAGAGGATCTACTGTTCTTGTCAGTTTCCTATGCAGAGTTGAACTAGATATGGCCCGTGTGTGTAGGAAGCACAGTTCTTTTGTTCTGAGCAGCTCACTGTTCTGGCCCTATAGGAAACACAGTAGAGTAGAAGAGTACTCTTTTCTCAAAAGCAGAGTGTGTTTCTTGTAAGGCGAGCTAGCGTGTTTCCCATTCCAAAATGGAGTTGAATCACATGCAGTTTCTGGTCCTATGAGCAAGAGTTGTTTTCTGGTATGAAGAGTCACTATTGTGCTCCCTTTGCCATACACAGTGCAAAAAGCACTGCCGTCTCTTCTCAGCAAGTACAGTGTATTGGACTGAAGAGGACCTACTGTTCTTGTCAGTTTCCTAAACAGAGTTGAACTAAATATGGCCCGTGTGTGTAGGAAGCACAGTTCTTTTGTTCTAAGCAAGCTCACTGTTCGGAATATATAGGAAACACAGTAAAGTAGAAGACTGCACTTTTCTCAAAAGCAGAGTGTGTTTCTTGTAATGGAAGCTAGCATTTGTTTCCCAGTCCTAAATGGAGTTGAATCACATGCAGTTTCTGTTCCTACGAGCAAGAGTTGTTTTCTGGAAAGAAGAGTCACTATTGCGCTCCCATTGCCATACACAGAGCAAATAGCTCTTGATTCTGTTCCCAGCAAGTACAGTGTATTGGACTGAAGAGGAGCTACTGTTCTTGTTTGTTTCCTAAGCAGAGTTGGACTAGATATGGCGCGTGTGTGTAGGAAGCAGTTCTTTTGTTCTGAGCAAGCTCACTGTTCGGACTCCATAGGAAACACAGTAGAGTAGAAGAGTTCTCTTTTCTCAAAAGCAGAGTGTGTTTCTTGTAAGGCGAGTTGGCATTTTTTGCCAGTCCTAAATGGAGTTGAATCACATGCAGTTTTTGGTCCTATGAGCAAGAGTTGTTTTCTGGTAAGAAGAGTTACTACTGCGCTTCCATTGTCATACTCAGGGCAAACAGCGCTGGCGTCTTTTCCCAGCATGTACAGTGTATTGGACTGAAGAGGATCTACTGTTCTTGTCCGTTTCCTAAGCACAATTGAACTACATATGGCAATGTGTGTAGGAAGTACAGTTCTTTTGTTCTGAGCAAGCTCACTGTTCGGACCCCATAGTAAACACAGTAGAGTAGAAGAGTGCTCTTTTCTCAAAAGCAGAATGTGTTTCTTGTAAGGTGAGCTAGTGTTTGTTTCCCAGTCCTAAATGGAGTTGAATCACATGCAGATTTTGGTCCTATGTGCAAGAGTTGTTTTCTGGTAAGAAGAGTCACTATAGTGCTCGCACTGTCATACACAGGGCAAATAGCACTGGCGTCTGTTCCCAGCAAGTACAGTGTATTGGACTGAAGAGGATCTATTGTTCTTGTCAGTTTCCTAAGCAGAATTGAACTAGATATGGCCGTGTGTAGGAAGCCCAGTTCTTTTGTTCTGAGCAAGTTCACTATTCTGGCGATATAGGAAACCTATTGAGTAGATGAGTGCTCTTTTCTCAAAAGTAGAGTGTGTTTCTTGTAAGGCGAGCTAGCGTTTGTTTCCCAGTTTTAATTGGAGTTGAATCACATGCAGTTACTGCTCCTACGAGCAAGAGTTGTTTTCTGGTAAGAAGAGTCACTATTGAGCTCCCATTGCCTTACACAGTGCAAAGAGCACTGGAGTCTGTTCCCAGCAAGTACAGAGTATTGGACTGAATAGGAGCTACTGTTCTTGTCAGTTTCCTAAGCAGAGTTGAACTAGATATGGCCCGTGTGTAGGAAGCACAGTTCTTTCTTCTGAGCAAGCTCACTGTTCGGACACCATAGGAAACACAGTAGAGTAGAAGAGTGCTCATTTCTGAAAAGCAGAGTGTGTTTCTTGTAAGGTGAGCTAGCGTTTGTTTCCCAGTCCTAAGTGGAGTTGAATCACATGCAGTTTTCGGTCCTACGAGCAAGAGTTGTTTTCTGGTAAGGAAAGTCACTATTGTTCTCCCATTGCCATACACAGTGCAAATAGCACTCGAGTCTGTTTCCAGGAAGTAAAGTGTATTGGACTGAAGAGGAGCTACTGTTCTTGTTAGTTTCCTAAGCAGAGTTGAACTAGATATGGCCGTGTGTGTAGGAAGCACAGTTCTTTTGTTCTGAGCAAGCTCACTGTTCTGGCCCTATAGGAAACACAGTAGAGTAGAAGAGGGCTCTTTTCTCAAAAGCAGAGTGTGTTTCTTGTAAGGCAAGCTAGTGTTTGTTTCCCAGTCAGAAATGGAGTTGAATCAGGTGCAGTTTCTGGTCCTACGAGCAAGAGTTGTTTTCTGGTAAGAAGAGTCACTATTGCGCTCCCATTGTCATACATAGGGCAAATAACTCTGGCGTCTGTTCCCAGCATGTACAGTGTATTGGACTGAAGAGGATCTACTATTCTTGTCAGTTTCCTAAACAGAATTGAACTAGATATGGCCATGGGTATAGGAAGCACAGTTCTTTTGTTCTGAGCAAGCTCTCTGTTCTGGCCCTATAGGAAACACAGTAGAGTAGAAGAGTGCTCTTTTCTCAAAAGCAGAGTGTGTTTTTGTAAGGCGAGCTTGCGTTTGTTAACCAGTCAGAAATGGTGTTGAATCCCATGCAGTTTCTGGTACTACAAACAAGAGTTGTTTTCTGGTAAGAAGAGTCACTGTTGTGCTCCCATTGCCATACATAGTGCAAATAGCACTCACGTCTGTTCCCAGGAAGTTCAGTGTATTGCACTGAAGAGGAGCTACTGTTCTTGTCAGTTTCCTATGCAGAGTTGAACTAGATATGGCCCGTGTGTGTAGGAAGCACAGTTCTTTTGTTCTGAGCAAGGTCACTGTTCTGACCCTATAGGAAACACAGGAGAGTAGAAGAGTGCCGTTTTCTCAAAAGCAGAGTGTGTTTCTTGTAAGGCAAGCTAGCGTTTGATTCCCAGTCCTAAAAGGAGTTGAGTCACATGCAGGTGCTTGTCCTACGAGCAAGAGTTGTTTCCTGGTAAGAAGAGTCACTATTGCACTCCCATTGTCATACACAGGGCAAATAGCCCTGGCGTCTGGTCCCAGCATGTACAGTGTATTGGACTGAAGAGCATCAACTGTTCTTGTCAGTTTCCTAAGCAGATTTGAACTAGGTATGGCCCGTGTGTGTAGGAAGCACAGTTCTTTTGTTCTGAGCAAGCTCACTGTTCTGTCCCTATAGGAAACACAGTAAAGTAGAAGAGTGCTCTTTTCTCAAAAGCAGAGTGTGTTTCTTGTAAGGCGAGCTAGCGTTTGTTTCCCAGTCCTAAATGGAGTAGAATCACATGCAGTTTTTGGTCCTATGAACAAGAGTTGTTTTCTGGTGAGGAAAGTCACTATTGCGCTCCCTTTGCCATACACAGTGCAAATAGCACTCGCGTCTGTTCCCAGCAATTACAGTGTATTGGACAGAAGAGGAGCTACTGTTCTTGTCAGTTTCCTAAACAGAGTTGAGCTAGATATTGGGCGTGTGTGTAGGAAGCACAGTTCTTTTGTTCTGAGCAAGCTCACTGTTCGGACCCCATAGGAAACACATTAGACAAGAAGAGTGCTCCTTTCTCAAAAGCAGAGTGTGTTTCTTGTAAGGCGAGCTAGCGTTTGTTTCCCAGTCCTAAATGGAGTTGAGTCACATGCAGTTTCTGGTCCTACGAGCAAGAGTTTTTTTCTGGTAAGAAGAGTCACTATTGTGCTCCCATTGCCATAAACAGAGCAAATAGCACTTGCATCTGCTTCCAGCAAGTACAGTGTATTGGACTGAAGAGGCGTTACTGTTCTTCTCAGTTTCCTAAGCAGAGTTGAACTAGATATGGCCCATGTGTGTAGGAAACACAGTTCTTTTGTTCTGAGCAAGCTCACTGTTCGGACCCCATAGGAAACACTGTAGAGTAGAAGAGTGCCGTTTTCTCAAAAGGAGAGTGTGTTTCTTGTAAGGCGAGCTAGCGTTTGTTTCCCAGTCCTAAATGGAGTTTAATCACATGCAGTTTCTGGTCCTACGAGCAAGAGTTGTTTTCTGGTAAGAAGAGTCACTATTGCACTCCCATTGCCATACACAGAGCAAATAGCACTGGCGTCTGCATCCAGCAAGTACAGTGTATTGGACTGAAGAGGATCTACTGTTCTTATCAGTTTCCTAAGCAGAATTGAACTAGATATATCCGTGTGTGTAGGAAGCACAGTTTTTTTGTTCTGAGCAAGCTCACTGTTCTGGCCGTATAGGAAACACAGTAGAGTAGAAGAGTGCTCTTTCCTCAAAAGCAGAGTGTGTTTCTTGTAAGGCAAGCTAGCGTTTATTTCCCAGTGCTAAATTATGTTGAATCACATGCAGTTTTCGGTCCCACGAGCAAGAGTTGTTTTCTGGTAAGGAAAGTTCTATTGTGCTCCCATTGCCATACACAGTGTAAATAGCACTCGCGTCTGTTCCCAGCAATTACAGTGTATTGGACTGAAGAGGATCTACTGTTTTTGTCAGTTTCCTAAAAAGAGTTGAACTAGATATGGCCCATGAGTGTAGGAAGCACAGTTCTTTTGTTCTGAGCAAGCTCACTGTTTGGACGCCATAGGAAACAGAGTAGAGTAGAAGAGTGCTCTATTCTCAAAAGCAGAGTGTGTTTCTTGTAAGGCGAGCTAGAGTTTGTTTCCCAGTCCTAAATGTAGTTGAGTCACGTGCAGTTTTTGGTCCTAGGAGCAAGAGTGGTTTTCTGGTAAGAAGAGTCACTATTGCGCTCCCATTGCCATACACAGTCCAAAGAGCACTCTGGTCTGTTCCCTACAATTACAGTGTATTGGACTGAAGAGGAGCTACTGTTCTTGTCAGTTTCCTAAGCAGAGTTGAACTACATATGGCCAGTGTGTGTAGGAAGCACAGTTCTTTTGTTGTGAGCAAGCTCACTGATCGGAAAAATTAGGAAACACAGTAGAGTAGAAGAGTGCTCTTTTCTCAAAAGCAGAGTGTGTTTCTTGTAAGGCGAGATAGCTTTTCTTTCCCAGTCCTAAATGGAATTGAATCCCATGCAGTTTCTGTTCTTACGAGCAAGAGTTGTTTTCTGGTAAGAAGAGTCACTGTTGCGCTCACATTGTCATACACAGGGCAAATAGCACTGGCATCTGTTCCCAGCATGTACAGTGTATTGGACTAAAGAGGATCTACTGTTTTTGTCAGTTTCCTAAGCAGAGTTGAACTAGATATGGCCCGTGTGTGTAGGAGGCACAGTTCTGTTGTTCTGAGCAAGCTCACTGTTGGGACCCCATAGGAAACACAGTAGAGTAGAAGAGTGCTCTTCTCTCAAAAGCAGAGTGTGTTTCTTGTAAGGCGAGCTAGTGTTTGTTTCCCAGTCTTAAATGGAGTTGAGTCACATGCAGTTTTTGATCCTACGAGCAAGAGTTGTTTTCTGGTAAGGAAAGTCACTATTGCGCTCCCTTTGCCATACACAGAGCAAATAGCACTCGCGTCTGTTCCCAGCAATTACAGTGTATTGGACTGAAGAAGAGCTACTGTTCTTCTCAGTCTCCTAAGCAGAGTTGAACTAGATATGGCCCGTGTGTAGGAAGCAGAGTTCTTTTGTTCTGAGCAAGCTCACTGTTCTGACCCCATAGGAAACACAGTAGAGTAGAAGAGTGTCGTTTTCTCAAAAGCATAGTGTGTTTCTTGTAAGGCGAGCTAGCATTTGTTTCCCAGTCTTAAATGGATTTGAATCACATGCAGTTTCTGGTCCTATTATCAAGAGTTGTTTTCTGGTAAGAAGAGTCACAATTGCGCTCCCATTGTCATACACAGGGCAAATAGCAATGGCGTCTGTTCCCAGCATGTACAGTGTATTGGACTGAAGAGGATGTACGGTTCTTGTCTGTTTCCTAAGCAGAAATAGACTACATATGGCAATGTGTGTAGGAAGTACAGTTCTTTTGTTCTGAGCAAGCTCACTGTTCGGACCCCATAGGAAACACAGTAGAGTAGAAGAGTGCTCTTTTCTCAAACGCAGAGTGTGTTTCTTGTAAGGTGAGCTAGTGTTTGTTTCCCAGTCCTAAATGGAGTTGAATCACATGCAGATTTTGGTCCTACGTGCAAGAGTTGTTTTCTGGTAAGAAGAGTCACTACAGTGCTCCCACTGTCATACACAGGGCAAATAGCACTGGCGTCTGTTCCCAGCAAGTACAGTGTGTTGGACTGAAGAGGATCTTTTGTTCTTGTCAGTTTCCTAAGCAGAATTGAACTAGATATGGCCATGTGTAGGAAGCCCAGTTCTATTGTTCTGAACAAGTTCACTATTCTGGCGATGTAGGAAACATATAGAGTAGATGAGTGCTCTTTTCTCAAAAGTATAGTGTGTTTCTTGTAAGGTGAGCTAGCGTTTGTTTCCCAGTTTTAAATGGCGTTGAATCACATGCAGTTACTGTACCTATGAGCAAGAGTTGTTTTCTGGTAAGAAGAGTCACTATTGCGCTCCCAATGCCGTACACAGTGCAAAGAGCACTGGAGTCTGTTCCCAGCAAGTACAGTGTATTGGACTGAAAAGGAGCTACTGTTCTTGTCAGTTTCCTAAGCAGAGTTGAACTAGATATGGCCCGTGTGTGTAGGAAGCACAGTTCTTTTCTTCTGAGCAAGCTCACTGTTCGGACACCATAGGAAACACAGTAGAGAAGAAGAGTGCTCTTTTCTCAAAAGCACAGTGTGTTTCTTGTAAGGCGACCTAGCGTTTGTTTCCCAGTCAGAAATGGACTTGAATCACATGCAGTTTCTGTTCCAACGACCAAGAGTTGTTTTCTGGTAAGAAGAGTCACTATTGTGCTCCCATTGCCATACACAGTGCAAATAGCACTCGCCTCTGCTCGCAGCAAGTACAGTGTATTGGACTGAAGAGGAGCTACTGTTCTTGTCAGTTTCCTAAGCAGAGTTGAACTAGATATGGCCCGTGTGTGTAGGAAGCACAGTTCTTTTGTTCTAGCAAGCTCACTGTTCTGGCCCTATGTGAAACACAGTAGAGTAGAAGTGTGCTCTTTTATCAAAAGCAGAGTGTGTTTCTTGTAAGGTGAGCTAGCATTTATTTTCCAGTCCTAAATGGAGTTGAATCACATGCAGTTTCTTGTCCTATGAGCAAGAGTTGTTTTCTGGTAAGAAGAGTCACTATTGTGCTCCCATTGCCATACACAGTACAAATAGCACTTGCGTTGTTCCCAGCAAGTATAATGTATTGGACTAAAGAGGATCTACTATTCCTGTCAGTTTTTAAAGCAGAGTTGAACTAGATATGGCCCGTGTGTGTAGGAAGCACAGTTCATTTTTTCTGAGCAAGCTCACTGTTCTGGCTCTAGAGGAAACACAGTAGAGTAGAAGAGTGCTCTTTTCTCAAAAGCAGAGTGTGTTTCCTGTAAGGCGAGCTAGTGTTTGTTTCCCAGTCCTAAATGGAGTTGAATCACATGCAGTTTCTGTTCCTACAAGCAAGAGTTGTGTTCTGGTAAGAAGAGTCACTACTGCGCTCCCATTGTCATACACAGGACAAATAGCACTGGCGTCTGTTCCCAAATGTACAGTGTATTTGACTGAAGAGGATCTACAGTTCTTGTCAGTTTCCTAAGCAGAATTGAACTAGATATGGCCCGTGTGTTTAGGAAGCACAGTTCTGTTGTTCTGAGCAAGCTCACTGTCCTGGCAGTATAGGAAACACATTAGAGTAGAAGAGTGGTCTTTTCTCAAAAGCAGAGTGTGTTTCTTGTATGGTGAGCTAGCATTTGTTTCCCAGTCCTAAATGGAGTTGAATCACATGCAGTTTCTGTTCCTACGAACAAGAGTTGTTTTCTGGTAAGAAGAGTCACTATTGCACTCCCATTGCCATATACAGTGCAAATAGCACTCCCGTCTGTTCCCAGCAAGTACAATATATTAGCCTGAAGAGGAGGTACTGTTCTGGTCAGTTTCCTAAGCAGAATTGAACTAGATATGGCGTTGTGTGTAGGAAACACAGTTCTTTTGTTCTGAGCAAGCTCACTGTTCTGGCCATATAGGAAACACAGTAGAGTAGAAGAGTACTCCTTTCTCAGAAGCAGAGTGTGTTTCTTCTAAGGCAAGTTAGCGTTTGTTTCGCAGTTCTAAATGGAGTTGAATCACATGCAGTTTTCGGTCCTACGAGCAAGAGTTGTTTTCTGGTAAGGAAAGTCACTATTGCGCTTCCATTGCCATACACCGTGCAAATAGCACTCGAGGCTGTTCCCAGGAAGTAAAGTGTATTGGACTGAAGAGGAGCTACTGTTCTTGTTAGTTTCCTAAGCAGAGTTGAACTAGATATGGCCGTGTGTGTAGGAAGCACAGTTCTTTTGTTCTGAGCAAGCTCACTGTTCTGGCCCTATAGGAAACACAGTAGAATAGAAGAGGGCTCTTTTCTCAAAAGCAGAGTGTGTTTCTTGTAAGGCAAGCTAGTGTTTGTTTCCCAGTCAGAAATGGAGTTGAATCAGGTGCAGTTTCTGGTCCTCCGAGCAAGAGTTGTTTTCTGGTAAGAAGAGTCACTATTGCGCTCCCATTTTCATACACAGGACAAATAACAATGGCGTCTGTTCCCAGCATGTACAGTGTATTGGACTGAAGAGGATCTACTATTCTTGTTAGTTTCCTAAACAGAATTGAACTAGATATGGCCATGGGTATAGGAAGCACAGTTCTTTTGTTCTGAGCAAGCTCTCTGTTCTGGCCCTATAGGAAACACAGTAGAGTAGAAGAGTGCTCTTTTCTCAAAAGCAGAGTGTGTTTTTGTAAGGCGAGCTTGCGTTTGTTCCCCAGTCAGAAATGGTGTTGAATCCCATGCAGTTTCTGGTACTACAAACAAGAGTTGTTTTCTGGTAAGAAGAGTCACTATTGCGCTCCCATTGCCATACACAGTACAAATAGCACTTGCGTTGTTCCCAGCAAGTACAGTGTATTGGACTAAAGAGGATCTACTGTTCTTGTCAGTTTTTAAAGCAGAGTTGAACTAGATATGGCCCGTGTGTGTAGGAAGCACAGTTCATTTTTTCTGAGCAAGCTCACTGTTCGGACCCCATAGAAAACACAGTAGAGTAGAAGAGTGCCGTTTTCTCAAAAGCAGAGTGTGTTTCTTGTAAGGCGAGCTAGCATTTGTTTCCCAGTCCTAAATGGAGTTTAATCACATGCAGTTTCTGGTCCTACGAGCAAGAGTTGTTTTCTGGTAAGAAGAGTCAGTCTTGTGCTCCCATTGCCGTACACAGCGCAAATAGCACTCGCGTCTGCTTCCAGCAAGTACAGTGTATTGGACTGAGGAGGAGCTACTGTTCTTGTCAGTTTCCTAAGCAGAGTTGAACTAGATAAGGCCCATGTGTGTAGGAAGCACAGTTCTTTGTTCTGAGCACGCTCACTGTTCGGACCCCTTAGGAAACACAGTAGAGTAGAAGAGTGCTCTTTTCTCAACAGCAGAGTGTGTTTCCTGTAAGGCGAGCTAGTGTTTGTTTCCCAGTCAGAAATGAAGTTGAATGCCATGTAGTTTATGGTCCTACGACCAAGAGTTGTTTTCTGGGAAGAAGAGTCACTGTTGCGCTCCCATTGTCATACACAGGGCAAATAACACTGGCATCTGTTCCCAGCATGTACAGTGTATTGGACTGAAGAGGATATACTGTTCTTGTAAGTTTCCTAAGCAGAGTTGAACTAGATATGGCTCGTGTGTGTAGGAAGCACAGTTCTTTTGTTCTGAGCAAGCTCACTGTTTGGACACCATAGGAAACACAGTTGTATAGAAGAGTGCTCTTTGCTCAAAAGCAGAGTGTGTTTCTTGTTAGGCGAGCTAGTGTTTGTTTCCCATTCAGAAATGGAGTTGAATCCCATGCAGTTTCTGGTCCTACGAGCAAGAGTTTTTTTCTGGTAAGAAGAGTCACTATTGCGCTCCCATTGCCATACACAGTGCAAATAGCACTGGCATCTGTTCCCAGGAAGTTCAGTGTATTGAACTGAAGAGGAGCTATTGTTCTTGTCAGTTTCCTAAGCAGAGTTGAACTAGATATGGCCCGTGTGTGTAGGAAGCACAGTTCATTTGTTCTGAGCAAGCTCACTGTTCTGACCCTATAGGAAACACAGGAGATTAGAAGAGTGCCGTTTTCTCAAAAGCAGAGTGTGTTTCTTGTAAGGCGAGCTAGCGTTTGTTTCCCAGTCCTAAAAGGAGTTGAGTCACATGCAGGTTCTGGTCCTTCGAGCAAGAGTTGTTTTCTGGTAAGAAGAGTCACTATTGCGCTCCCATTGTCATACACAGGGCAAATAGCCCTGGCGTCTGGTCACAGCATGTACAGTGTATTGGACTGAAGAGCATCAACTGTTCTTGTCAGTTTCCTAAGCAGATTTGAACTAGATATGGCCCGTGTGTGTAGGAAGTACAGTTCTTTTGTTCTGAGCAAGCTCACTGTTCTGGCCCTATGGGAAACACAGTAGAGTAGAAGCGTGCTCTTTTCTCAAAAGCAGAGTGTGTTTCTTGTAAGGCGAGCTAGCATTTGTTTCCCAGTGCTAAATGGATTTGAATCACATGCAGTTTGTGGTCCTACGAGCAAGAGTTTTTTTCTGGTAAGAAGAGTCACTATTGCGCTCCTTTTGCCATACACAGTGCAAATAGCACACGCGTCTGTTCCCAGCCAGTGCAGTGTATTGGACTGAAGAGGATCTACTGTTCTTGTCAGTTTCCTAAGCAGAAATGAACAAGATATGTCCGTGTGTTGGAAGAACAGTACTTTTGCTCTGAGCAAGGTCTCTGTTCTGGCCCTACAGGAAACACAGTAGAGAAGAAGAGTGCTCTTTTCTCAAAAGCAGAGTGTGTTTCTTGTAAGGCGAAATAGCGTCTGTTTCCCACTCCTAAAGGGAGTTGAATCACATGCAGTTTCTGGTCATAGGAGCAAGAGTTTTCTTCTGGTAAGAAGAGTCACTATTGTGCTTCCATTGTCATACACAGGGCAAATAGCACTGGCGTCTGTTCCCAGAATGTACAGTGTATTGGATTGAAGCGGATTTACTTTTCTTGTCATTTTCCTAAGCAGAATTGAACTAGATATGGCCCATGTGTGTAGGAAGCACAGTTCTTTTGTTCTGAGCAAGCTCACTGTTCTGGCCCTATAAAAAATCACAGTGGAGTAGAAGAGTGCTCTTTTCTCAAAAGCAGAGTGTGTTTCTTGTAAGGCAAGTAAGCCTTTGTTTCCCAGTACTAAACGAAGTTGAGTCACATGCAGTTTTTGGTCCTACGAGCAAGAGTAGTTTTCTGGTAAGAAGAGTCACTATTGCGCTCCAATTGCCATACACAGTACAAAGAGCACTCGCGTCTGTTCCCAGCCAGTACAGTGTATTGGACTGAAGAGGAGCTACTGTTCTTGTTAGTTTCCTAAGCAGAGTTGAACTAGATATGGCCCCTGTGTGTAGGAAGCACAGTTCTTTTGTTCTGAGCAAGCTCACTGTTGGGACCCCATGGGAAACTCTGTAGAGTAGAAGACTGCTCTTTTCTCAAAAGCAGAGTGTGTTTCTTGTAAGCCGAGATAGCGTTTGTTTCCCAGTCCTAAATGGAGTTGAATCCCATGCAGTTTCTGGTCATACGAGCAAGAGTTGTTTTCTGGTAAGGAAAGTCACTATTGTGCTCCCATTGCCATACACAGAGCAAATAGCACTCGTGTCTGTTCCCAGCCAGTACAGTGTATTGGACTGAAGAGGATCTACTGTTCTTGTCAGTTTCCTAAACAGAATTGAACTAGATATGGCCATGGGTATAGGAAGCACAGTTCTTTTGTTCTTAGCAAGCTCACTGTTCTGGCCGTATAGGAAACACAGTAGAGTAGAAGAGTGCTCTTTTCTCAAAAGCAGAGTGTGTTTCTTGTAAGGCAAGCTAGCGTTTATTTCCCAGTTCTAAATGAAGTTGAATCGCATGCAGTTTTCGGTCCCACAAGCAAGAGTTGTTTTCTGGTAAGTAAAGTTCTATTGTGCTCCCATTGCCATACACAGTGCAAATTGCACTCGCGTCTGTTCCCAGCAATTACAGTGTATTGGACTGAAGAGGATCTACTGTTCTTGTCAGTTTTCTAAACAGAGTTGAACTAGAAATTGCGCATGTGTGTAGGATGCACAGTTCTTTTGTTCTGAGCAAGCTCACTGTTCGGAAAACATAGGAAACACAGTAGAGTAGAAGAGTGCTCTTTTCTCAAAAGCAGAGTGTGTTTCTTGTAAGGCAAGCTAACGTTTGTTTCCCAGTCCTAAAAGGAGGTGAGTCACTTGCAGTTTCAGGTCCTATGAGCAAGAGATGTTTTCTGGTAAGAAGAGTCACTATCTCGCTCCCATTGTCATACACAGGGCAAATAGCACTGGTGTCGGGTCCCAGCATGTACAGTGTATTGAACTGAAAAGGATCTACTGTTCTTGTCAGTTTCCTAAGCAGAATTGATCTAGATATGGCCGTGTGTGTACGAAGCACAGTTATTTTTTTAGAGCAAGCTCACTGTTCTGGCCACAGAGGAAACACAGTAGAGTAGAAGAGTGCTCTTTTCTCAAAAGCAGAGTGTGTTTCTTGTAAGGCAAGCTAGCGTTTATTTCCCATTTCTAAATAGAGTTGAATCACATGCAGTTTTCAGTTTTACGAGCAAGAGTTGTTTTCTCGTAAAAAAAGTCACTATTGAGCTCCCATTGCCATACACAGTGCAAATAGCACACGCGTCTGTTCCCAGCAATTACAGTGTATTGGACTGAAGAGGAGCTACTGTTCTTGTCAGTTTCCTAAGCAGAATTGAAATAGATATGGCCCATGTGTGTAGGAAGCACAGTTCTTTTGTTCTGAGCTAGTTCACTGTCGGACCCCATAGGAAACAGAGTAGAGTAGAAGAGTGCTCTTTTCTCAAAAGCAGAGTGTGTTTATTGTAAGGCGAGCTAGTGTTTGTTTCCCAGTCAGAAATGGAGTTGAATGCCATGCAGTTTCCGGTCCTACGAGCAAGAGTTGTTTTCTGGTAAGGAAAGTCACTATTGTGCTCCCATTGCCATACACAGGGAAAATAGCACTGGCATCTGTTCCCAGCATGTACAGTGTATTGGACTGAAGAGGATCTACTGTTCTTGTCAGTTTCCTAAGCAGAATTGAACTAGATATGTCCGTGTGTGTAGGAAGCACAGTTCTTTTGTTCTGAGCAAGCTCACTGTTCTGGCCCTATAGGAAACACAGTAGAGTAGAAGAATGCTCTTTTCTCAAAAGCAGAGTGTGTTTCTTGTACGGCTAGCTAGCGTTTGTTTCCCAGTCCTAAATTGAGTAGAATCACATGCAGTTTTTGGTCCTATGAGCAAGAGTTGTTTTCTGAAAAGGAAAGTCACTATTGCGCTCCCATTGCCATACACAGTGCAAATAGCACTCGCGTCTGTTCCCAGCAATTACAGTGTATTGGACTGAAGAGGAGCTACTGTTCTTCTCAGTTTCCTAAGCAGAGTTGAACTAGATATGGCCCGTGTGTGTAGGAAGCAGAGTTCTTTTGCTCTGAGCAAGCTCACTGTTCGGACCCCATAGGAAACACAGTAGAGTAGAAGAGTGCCGTTTTCTCAAAATCAGAGTCTGTTTCTTGTAAGGCGAGCTAGCGTTTATTTCCCAGTTCCAAATGGAGTTGAATCACATGCAGTATTCGGTCCTACAAGCAAGAGTTGTTTTCTGGTAAAAAAAAGTCACTATTGAGCTCCCATTGCCATACACAGTGCAAAGAGCACTCGCATATGTTCCCAGCAAGTACAGTGTATTGGACTGAAGAGGAGCTACTGTTCTTGACAGTTTCCTAAGCAGAGTTGAACTAGATATGGCCCGTGTGTGTAGGAAGCACAGTTCTTTTGTTCTGAGCAAGCTCACTGTTAGGACCCAATAGGAAACACAGTAGAGTAGAAGAGGGCTCTTTTCTCAAAAGCAGAGTGTGTTTCTTGTAAGGTTAGCTAGTGTTTGTTTCCCAGTCAGAAATGGAGTTGAATCCCATGCCGTTTCTGGTTCTACGAGCAAGAGTTGTTTTCTGGTAAGAAGAGTCACTATTGCGCTCCCATTGCCATACACAGTGCAAATAGCACTCACGTCTGCTCCCAGCAAGTACAGTGTATTGGACTGAAGAGGAGCTACTGTTCTTGTCAGTTTCCTAAGCAGAGTTGAACTAGATATGGCCCCTGTGTGTAGGAAGCAAAGTTCTTTTGTGCTGAGCAAGCTAACTGTTCAGACATCATAGAAAACACAGTAGAGTAGAAGAGTTCCCTTTTCTCAAAAGCGGAGTGTTTTTCTTTTAAGGCGAGCTAGCCTTTGTTTCCCAGTCCTAAATGTATTTGAATCACATGCAGTTTCTGGTCCTATGAGCAAGAGTTGTTTTCTGGTAAGAAGAGTCACTATTGCGCTCCCATTGTCATACACAGGGCAAATAGCAATGGCTTCTGTTCCCAGCATGTACAGTGTATTGGGCTGAAGAGGATCTACTGTTCTTGTCAGTTTCCTAAACAGAATTGAACTAGATATGGCCATGGGTATTGGAAGCACATTTCTTCTGTTCTGAGCAAGCTCTCTGTTCTAGCCGTATAGGAAACAAAGTAGAGTAGAAGAGTGCTCTTTTCTCAAAAGCAGAGTGTGTTTCTTGTAAGGCGAGCTAGCATTTGTTTCCCAGTCCTAAATGGAGTTGAATCACATGCTGTTTCTGGTCCTACGAGCAAGAGTTGTTTTCTGGTATTGAAAGTCACTATTGTGCTCCCATTGCCATACACAGAGCAAATAGCACTCGCGTCTGTTCCCAGCAATTACAGTGTATTTGACTGAAGAAGAGCTACTGTTCTTCTCAGTCTCCTAAGCAGAGTTGAACTAGATATGGCCCGTGTGTGTAGGAAGCAGAGTTCTTTTGTTCTGAGCACGCTCACTGTTCGGACCCCATAGGAAACAGTAGAGTAGAAGAGTGCCGTTTTCTCAAAAGCGTAGTGTGTTTCTTTTAAGGCAAGCTAGCGTTTGTTTCCCACTCCTAAATGGAGTTGAATCACATGCAGTTTCTGGTCCTATGAGCAAGAGATGTTTTCTGGTAAGAAGAGTCACTATTGCGCTCCCATTGCCATACACAGTGCAAATAACACTCGCGTCTGTTCCCAGCAAGTACAGTGTATTGGACTGAAGAGGACCTACTGTTCTTGTCAGTTTCCTAAGCAGAGTTGAACTAGATATGGCCTGTTTGTGTAGGAAGCACAGTTCTTTGTTCTGAGCAAGCTCACTGTTCGGAACCCATAGGAAACACAGTAGAGTAGAAGAGTGCCGTTTTCTCAAAAGCATAGTGAGTTTCTTATAGGCGAGCTAGTGTTTGTTTCCCACTCCTAAATGGAGTTGAATCACATGCAGTTTCTGGTCCTATGAGCAAGAGTTGTTTTCTGTTAAGAAGAGTCACTATTGTGCTCCCATTGCCATACAGAGTGCAAATAGGACTCTCATCTGTTCCCAGCAAGTACAGTGTATTGGACTGAAGAGGAGCTAGCTCACTGTTCGGACCACTTAGGAAACACAGTAGGTAGAAGAGTGCTCTTTTCTCAAAAGCAGAGTGTGTTTCTTGTAAGGCTAGCTAGTGTTTGTTTCCAAGTCAGAAACAGAGTTGAATCTCATGCAATTTCTGGTCCTAAGAGCAAGAGTTGTTTTCTGGTAAGAGGAGTCACTATTGTGCTCCCATTGCCATACGCAGTACAAATAGGAGTCGCATCTGCTACCTGCAAGTACAGTGTATTGGACTGAAGAGGAGCTACTGTTCTTGTCAGTTTCCTAAGCAGAGTTGAACTAGATTTGGCCCGTATGTGTAGGAAGCACATTTATTTATTCTGAGCAAGCTCACTGTTCTGGCCCTATAGGAAACACAGTAGAGAAGAAGAGTGCTCTATTCTCAAAAGCAGAGTGTGTTTGTTGTAAGGTGAACTAGCGTTTGTTTCCCAGTCCTAAATGGAGTAGAATCACATGCAGTTTCTGGTCCTATGAGCAAGAGTTGTTTTCTGGTAAGGAAAGTCACTATTGTGCTCCTTTTGCCATACACAGTGGAAAAAGCACTCGCGTCTGTTCCCAGCAAGTACAGTGTATTGGACTGAAGAGGAGCTACTGTTCTTGTCAGTTTCCTAACCAGAGTTGAACTAGATATGGCCCGTGTGTGTATTAAGCACAGTTCTTTTGTTCTGAGCAAGCTCACTGTTCTGGCCCTATAGGAAACACAGTAGATTAGAAGAGTGCTCTTTTCTCAAAAGCAGAGTGAGTTTCTTGTAAGGCGCGCTAGCGTTTCTTTCCCAGTCCTAAATGGAGTTGAGACACATGCAGTTTTTGGTCCTACGAGCAAGAGTTTTTTTTCTGGTAAGAAGAGTCACTATTGCACTCCCATTGCCATACACAGTGCAAATAGCACTTGCATCTGTTCCCAGCAAGTACAGTGTATTGGACTGAAGAGGATCTACTGTTCTTGTCAGTTTCCTAAGCAGAAATGAACTAGATAAGGCTGTGTGTGTAGGAAGCACAGTTCTTTTGTTCTGAGCATGCTCTCTTTTCTGGCCCTATAGGAAACACAGTAGAGTAGAAGAGTGCTCTTTTCTCAAAAGCAGAGTGTGTTTCTTGTAAGGCGACCTAGCGTTTGTTTCCCAGTCCTAAATGGAGTTGAATCACATGCACTTTCTTGTCCTACGAGCAAGAGTTGTTTTCTGGTAAGAAGAGTCACTGTTGCGCTCCAATTGTCATACACAGGGAAAATAGCACTGGCGTCTGTTCCCAGAATGTACAGTGTATTGGACTGAAGCGATTTTACTGTTCTTGTCACTTTCCTAAGCAGAATTGTACTAGATATGGCCCGTTTGTGTAGGAAGCACAGTTCTTTTGTTCTGAGCAAGCTCACTGTTCAGATCCCATAGGAAACAATGTAGAATAGAAGAGTGCCTTTTCTCAAAAGCAGAGTGTGTTTCTTGTAAGGCGAGCTAGTGTTTGTTTCCCAGTCAGAAATGGAGTTGAAACCCATGCAGTTTCTGGTCCTACGAGCAAGAGTTGTTTTATGGTAAGAAGAGTCACAATTGCGCTCCAATTGCCATACACAGTGCAAATAGCACTCGCGTCTGTTCCCAGCAAGTACAGTGTATTGGACAGAATAGGATCTACTGTTCTTGTCAGTTTCCTAAGCAGAGTTGAACTATATATGCCCCGTGTGTGTAGGGAGCACAGTTCTTTTGTTCTGAGCAAGCTCACTGTTCGGAACAATTAGGAAACACAGTAGAGTAGAAGAGTGCTCTTTTCTCAAAAGCAGAGTGTGTTTCTTGTAAGGCGAGATAGCGTTTGTTTCCCAGTTTTAAATGGAGTTGAATCCCATGCAGTTTCTGGTCCTATGAGCAAGATTTGTTTTCTGGTAAGAAGAGTCATTGTTGCGCTCCCATTGTCAAACACAGGGCAAATAGCACTGGCGTCGGTTCCCAGCATGTACATTGTATTGGACTGAAGAGGATCTACTGTTCTTGTCAGTTTCCTAAGCAGAATTGAACTAGATATGGCCGTGTGTGTAGGAAGCACAGTTCTTTTGTTCTGAACAAGCTCACTGTTCTGGCCCTATAGGAAGCACAGTAGAGTAGAAGAGTGCTCTTTTCTCAAAAGCAGAGTGTGTTTCTTGTAAGGCGAGATAGCGTTTGTTTCCCAGTCCTAAATGGAGTTGAATCACATGCAGTTTTCAGTCCTACGAGCAAGAGTTGTTTTCTGGTAAGGAAATCACTATTGCTCTCCCATTGCCATCCACACTGGCGTCTGTTCCCAGCAAGTACAGTGTATTGGACTGAAGAGTAGCTACTGTTCTTGTCAGTGTCCTAAGCAGAGTTGAACTAGATATGGCCCGTGTGTAGGAAGCACAGTTCTTTTGTTCTGAGCATGCTCACTGTTCAGAGGCCATAGGAAACACAGTAGAGTAAAAGAGTGCCCTTTTCTCAAAAGCAGAGTGTGTTTCTTGTAAGGCGAGCTAGCGTTTGTTTCCCAGTCAGAAATGGACTTGAATCACAAGCAGTTTCTGGTCCTACGAGCAAGAGTTATTTTCTGGGAAGAAGAATCACTATTGAGCTCCCATTGCCATACACAGTGCAAATAGCACTCGATTCTGTTCCCAGGAAGTACAGTGTATTGGACTGAAGAGGAGCTACTGTTCTTGTCAGTTTCCTAAGCAGAGTTGAACTAGATATGGCCCGTGTGTGTAGGGAGCACAGTTCTTTTGTTCTGAGCAAGTTCACTGTCGGACATCATAGGAAACACAGTAGAGTAGAAGAGTGCTCTTTTCTCAAAAGCAGAGTGTGTTTATTGTAAGGCGAGCTAGTGTTTGTTTCCCAGTCAGAAATGGAGTTGAATGCCATGCAGTTTCCGGTCCTACGAGCAAGAGTTGTTTTCTGGTAAGGAAAGTCACTATTGTGCTCCCATTGCCATACACAGGGAAAATAGCACTGGCATCTGTTCCCAGCATGTACAGTGTATTGGACTGAAGAGGATCTACTGTTCTTGTCAGTTTCCTAAGCAGAATTGAACTAGATATGTCCGTGTGTGTAGGAAGCACAGTTCTTTTGTTCTGAGCAAGCTCACTGTTCTGGCCCTATAGGAAACACAGTAGAGTAGAAGAATGCTCTTTTCTCAAAAGCAGAGTGTGTTTCTTGTACGGCTAGCTAGCGTTTGTTTCCCAGTCCTAAATTGAGTAGAATCACATGCAGTTTTTGGTCCTATGAGCAAGAGTTGTTTTCTGAAAAGGAAAGTCACTATTGCGCTCCCATTGCCATACACAGTGCAAATAGCACTCGCGTCTGTTCCCAGCAATTACAGTGTATTGGACTGAAGAGGAGCTACTGTTCTTCTCAGTTTCCTAAGCA
Organism: Peromyscus eremicus; assembly: GCF_949786415.1. NCBI lineage: Eukaryota > Metazoa > Chordata > Mammalia > Rodentia > Cricetidae > Peromyscus > Peromyscus eremicus. The sequence goes on along the minus strand of NW_026734972.1, from coordinate 168,811 downwards.
GAGTTGAACTAGATATGGCCCGTGTGTGTAGGAAGCAGAGTTCTTTTGCTCTGAGCAAGCTCACTGTTCGGACCCCATAGGAAACATAGTAGAGTAGAAGAGTGCCGTTTTCTCAAAATCAGAGTCTGTTTCTTGTAAGGCGAGCTAGCGTTTATTTCCCAGTTCCAAATGGAGTTGAATCACATGCAGTATTCGGTCCTACAAGCAAGAGTTGTTTTCTGGTAAAAAAAAGTCACTATTGAGCTCCCATTGCCATACACAGTGCAAATAGCACTCGCATATGTTCCCAGCAAGTACAGTGTATTGGACTGAAGAGGAGCTACTGTTCTTGACAGTTTCCTAAGCAGAGTTGAACTAGATATGGCCCGTGTGTGTAGGAAGCACAGTTCTTTTGTTCTGAGCAAGCTCACTGTTAGGACACAATAGGAAACACAGTAGAGTAGAAGAGGGCTCTTTTCTCAAAAGCAGAGTGTGTTTCTTGTAAGGTTAGCTAGTGTTTGTTTCCCAGTCAGAAATGGAGTTGAATCCCATGCCGTTTCTGGTTCTACGAGCAAGAGTTGTTTTCTGGTAAGAAGAGTCACTATTGCGCTCCCATTGCCATACACAGTGCAAATAGCACTCACGTCTGCTCCCAGCAAGTACAGTGTATTGGACTGAAGAGGAGCTACTGTTCTTGTCAGTTTCCTAAGCGGAGTTGAACTAGATATGGCCCCTGTGTGTAGGAAGCAAAGTTCTTTTGTGCTGAGCAAGCTAACTGTTCAGACATCATAGAAAACACAGTAGAGTAGAAGAGTTCCCTTTTCTCAAAAGCAGAGTGTTTTTCTTTTAAGGCGAGCTAGCCTTTGTTTCCCAGTCCTAAATGTATTTGAATCACATGCAGTTTCTGGTCCTATGAGCAAGAGTTGTTTTCTGGTAAGAAGAGTCACTATTGCGTTCCCATTGTCATACACAGGGCAAATAGCAATGGCGTCTGTTCCCAGCATGTACAGTGTATTGGGCTGAAGAGGATCTACTGTACTTGTCAGTTTCCTAAACAGAATTGAACTAGATATGGCCATGGGTATTGGAAGCACATTTCTTCTGTTCTGAGCAAGCTCTCTGTTCTAGCCGTATAGGAAACAAAGTAGAGTAGAAGAGTGCTCTTTTCTCAAAAGCAGAGTGTGTTTCTTGTAAGGCGAGCTAGCATTTGTTTCCCAGTCCTAAATGGAGTTGAATCACATGCAGTTTGTGGTCCTACGAGCAAGAGTTGTTTTCTGGTATGGAAAGTCACTATTGTGCTCCCATTGCCATACACAGAGCAAATAGCACTCGCGTCTGTTCCCAGCAATTACAGTGTATTTGACTGAAGAAGAGCTACTGTTCTTCTCAGTCTCCTAAGCAGAGTTGAACTAGATATGGCCCGTGTGTGTAGGAAGCATAGTTCTTTTGTTCTGAGCACGCTCACTGTTCGGACCCCATAGGAAACAGTAGAGTAGAAGAGTGCCGTTTTCTCAAAAGCGTAGTGTGTTTCTTTTAAGGCAAGCTAGCGTTTGTTTCCCACTCCTAAATGGAGTTGAATCACATGCAGTTTCTGGTCCTATGAGCAAGAGATGTTTTCTGGTAAGAAGAGTCACTATTTCGCTCCCATTGCCATACACAGTGCAAATAGCACTCGCGTCTGTTCCCAGCAAGTACAGTGTATTGGACTGAAGAGGACCTACTGTTCTTGTCAGTTTCCTAAGCAGAGTTGAACTAGATATGGCCTGTTTGTGTAGGAAGCACAGTTCTTTGTTCTGAGCAAGCTCACTGTTCGGACCCCATAGGAAACACAGTAGAGTAGAAGAGTGCAGTTTTCTCAAAAGCATAGTGAGTTTCTTGTAGGCGAGCTAGTGTTTGTTTCCCACTCCTAAATGGAGTTGAATCACATGCAGTTTCTGGTCCTATGAGCAAGAGTTGTTTTCTGTTAAGAAGAGTCACTATTGTGCTCCCATTGCCAGACACAGTGCAAATAGGACTCTCATCTGTTCCCAGCAAGTACAGTGTATTGGAATGAAGAGGAGCTAGCTCACTGTTCGGACCACTTAGGAAACACAGTAGAGTAGAAGAGTGCTCTTTTCTCAAAAGCAGAGTGTGTTTCTTGAAAGGCTAGCTAGTGTTTGTTTCCAAGTCAGAAACAGAGTTGAATCTCATGCAATTTCTGGTCCTAAGAGCAAGAGTTGTTTTCTGGTAAGAGGAGTCACTATTGTGCTCCCATTGCCATACACAGTACAAATAGGAGTCGCATCTGCTACCTGCAAGTACAGTGTATTGGACTGAAGAGGAGCTACTGTTCTTGTCAGTTTCCTAAGCAGAGTTGAACTAGATATGGCCCGTATGTGTAGGAAGCACATTTATTTATTCTGAGCAAGCTCACTGTTCTGGCCCTATAGGAAACACAGTAGAGAAGAAGAGTGCTCTATTCTCAAAAGCAGAGTGTGTTTGTTGTAAGGTGAACTAGCGTTTGTTTCCCAGTCCTAAATGGAGTAGAATCACATGCAGTTTCTGGTCCTACGAGCAAGAGTTGTTTTCTGGTAAGGAAAGTCACTATTGTGCTCCTTTTGCCATACACAGTGGAAAAAGCACTCGCGTCTGTTCCCAGCAAGTACAGTGTATTGGACTGAAGAGGAGCTACTGTTCTTGTCAGTTTCCTAACCGGAGTTGAACTAGATATGGCCCGTGTGTGTATTAAGCACAGTTCTTTTGTTCTGAGCAAGCTCACTGTTCTGGCCCTATAGGAAACACAGTAGAGTAGAAGAGTGCTCTTTTCTCAAAAGCAGAGTGAGTTTCTTGTAAGGCGAGCTAGCGTTTGTTTCCCAGTCCTAAATGGAGTTGAGACACATGCAGTTTTTGGTCCTACGAGCAAGAGTTTTTTTCTGGTAAGAAGAGTCACTATTGCACTCCCATTGCCATACACAGTGCAAATAGCACTTGCATCTGTTCCCAGCAAGTACAGTGTATTGGACTGAAAAGGATCTACTGTTCTTGTCAGTTTCCTAAGCAGAAATGAACTAGATAAGGCTGTGTGTGTAGGAAGCACAGTTCTTTTGTTCTGAGCAAGCTCTCTTTTCTGGCCCTATAGGAAACACAGTAGAGTAGAAGAGTGCTCTTTTCTCAAAAGCAGAGTGTGTTTCTTGTAAGGCGACCTAGCGTTTGTTTCCCAGTCCTAAATGGAGTTGAATCACATGCACTTTCTTGTCCTACGAGCAAGAGTTGTTTTCTGGTAAGAAGAGTCACTGTTGCGCTCCCATTGTCATACACAGGGCAAATAGCACTGGCGTCTGTTCCCAGAATGTACAGTGTATTGGACTGAAGCGATTTTACTGTTCTTGTCACTTTCCTAAGCAGAATTGTACTAGATATGGCCCGTTTGTGTAGGAAGCACAGTTCTTTTGTTCTGAGCAAGCTCACTGTTGGGACCCCATAGGAAACTCAGTAGAGAGAAGAGTGCTCTTTTCTCAAAAGCAGAGTGTGTTTCTTGTAAGGCGAGCTAGCGTTTGTTTCCCAGTCCTAAATGGAGGTGAATCACATGCAGATTCTGGTCCTATGAGCAAGAGTTGTTTTCTGGTAAGGAAAGTCACTATTGAGCTGCCATTGCCATACACAGTGCAAATAGCCCTCGCGTCTGTTCCCAGCAAGTACAGTGTATTGGACTGAAGAGGAGCTACTGTTCTTGTCAGTTTCCTAAGCAGAGTTGAACTAGATATGGACCGTCTTTGCAGGAAGCACAGTTCTTTTGTTCTGAGCAAGCTCACTGTTCAGATCCCATAGGAAACAAAGTAGAGTAGAAGAGTGCCTTTTCTCAAAAGCAGAGTGTGTTTCTTGTAAGGCGAGCTAGTGTTTGTTTCCCAGTCAGAAATGGAGTTGAAACCCATGCAGTTTCTGGTCCTACGAGCAAGAGTTGTTTTCTGGTAAGAAGAGTCACTATTGCGCTCCAATTGCCATACACAGTGCAAATAGCACTGGCGTCTGTTCCCAGCAAGTACAGTGTATTGGACTGAATAGGAGCTACTGTTCTTGTCAGTTTCCTAAGCAGAGTTGAACTATATATGCCCCGTGTGTGTAGGAAGCACAGTTCTTTTGTTCTGAGCAAGCTCACTGTTCGGAACAATTAGGAAACACAGTAGAGTAGAAGAGTGCTCTTTTCTCAAAAGCAGAGTGTGTTTCTTGTAAGGCGAGATAGCGTTTGTTTCCCAGTTTTAAATGGAGTTGAATCCCATGCAGTTTCTGGTCCTATGAGCAAGAGTTGTTTTCTGGTAAGAAGAGTCATTGTTGCGCTCCCATTGTCAAACACAGGGCAAATAGCACTGGCGTCGGTTCGCAGCATGTACAGTGTATTGGACTGAAGAGGATCTACTGTTCTTGTCAGTTTCCTAAGCAGAATTGAACTAGATATGGCCGTGTGTGTAGGAAGCACAGTTCTTTGTTCTGGGCAAGCTCACTGTTCTGGCCCTATAGGAAGCACAGTAGAGTAGAAGAGTGCTCTTTACTCAAAAGCAGAGTGTGTTTCTTGTAAGGCGAGATAGCGTTTGTTTCCCAGTCCTAAATGGAGTTGAATCACATGCAGTTTTCAGTCCTACGAGCAAGAGTTGTTTTCTGGTAAGGAAATCACTATTGCTCTCCCATTGCCATCCACACTGGCGTCTGTTCCCAGCAAGTACAGTGTATTGGACTGAAGAGTAGCTACTGTTCTTGTCAGTATCCTAAGCAGAGTTGAACTAGATATGGCCCGTGTGTAGGAAGCACAGTTCTTTTGTTCTGAGCATGCTCACTGTTCAGAGGCCATAGGAAACACAGTAGAGTAAAAGAGTGCCCTTTTCTCAAAAGCAGAGTGTGTTTCTTGTAAGGCGAGCTAGCGTTTGTTTCCCATTCAGAAATGGACTTGAATCACATGCAGTTTCTGGTCCTACGAGCAAGAGTTATTTTCTGGGAAGAAGAGTCACTATTGCGCTCCCATTGCCATACACAGTGCAAATAGCACTCGATACTGTTCCCAGGAAGTACAGTGTACTGGACTGAAGAGGAGCTACTGTTCTTGTCAGTTTCCTAAGCAGAGTTGAACTAGATATGGCCCGTGTGTGTAGGGAGCACAGTTTTTTGTTCTGAGCAAGCTCACTGTTCGGACCCCATAGGAAACACAGTATAGTAGAAGAATGCTCTTTTCTCAAAAGCAGAGTGTGTTTCTTGTAAGGCGAGCTAGCGTTTGTTTCCCAGTCCTAAATGGAGTTGAATCACATGCAGTTTGTGGTCCTACAAGCAAGAGTTGTTTTCTGGTAAGGAAAGTCACTATTGTGCTCCCATTGCCATACACAGAGCAAATAGCACTCGCGTCAATTCCCAGCAAGTACAGTGTATTGGACTGAAGAGGAGCTACTGTTCTTGTCAGTTTCCTAAGCGGAGTTGAACTAGATATGGCCCCTGTGTGTAGGAAGCAAAGTTCTTTTGTGCTGAGCAAGCAGACTGTTCTGGCCCTATAGGAAACACAGTAGAGTCGAAGAGTGCTCTTTCCTCAAAAGCAGAGTGTGTTTCTTGTAAGGCGAGCTAGCGTTTGTTTCCCAGTCCTAAATGGAGTTGAATCACATGCAGTTTCTGGTCCTATGAGCAAGAATTGTTTTCTGGTAAGGAAAGTCACTATTGCACTCCCATTGCCATACACAGTGCAAATAGCACTCGCATCTGTTTCCAGCAAGTGCAGTGTATTGGACTGAAGAGGAGCTACTGTTCTTGTCAGTTTCCTAAGCAGAGTTGAACTAGATAAGGCCCGTGTGTGTAGGAAGCACAGTTCTTTTGTTCTGAGCAAGCTCACTGTTCTGGCCATATAGGAAACACAGTAGAGTAGAAGAGTGCTGTTTTCTCAAAAGCAGAGTTTCTTTCTTGTGAGGCGAGCTAGCGTTTATTTCCCAGTTCTAAATGGAGTTGAATCACATGCAGTTTTCGGTCCTACGAGCAAGAGTTGTTTTCTGGTAAGGAAAGTCACTATTGAGCTGCCATTGCCATACACAGTGCAAATAGCACTCGCGTCTGTTCCCAGCAAGTACAGTGTATTGGACTGAAGAGGAGCTACTGTTCTTGTCAGTTTTCTAAGCAGAGTTGAACTAGATATGGCCCGTCTTTGCAGGAAGCACAGTTCTTTTGTTCTGAGCAAGCTCACTGTTCAGATCCCATAGGAAACAAAGTAGAGTAGAAGAGTGCCTTTTCTCAAAAGCAGAGTGTGTTTCTTGTAAGGCGAGCTAGTGTTTGTTTCCCAGTCAGAAATGGAGTTGAAACCCATGCAGTTTCTGGTCCTACGAGCAAGAGTTGTTTTCTGTTTAGAATAGTCACTATTGCGCTCCAATTGCCATACACAGTGCAAATAGCACTCGCGTCTGTTCCCAGCAAGTACAGTGTATTGGACTGAATAGGAGCTACTGTTCTTGTCAGTTTCCTAAGCAGAGTTGAACTATATATGCCCCGTGTGTGTAGGAAGCACAGTTCTTTTGTTCTGAGCAAGCTCACTGTTCGGAACAATTAGGAAACACAGTAGAGTAGAAGAGTGCTCTTTTCTCAAAAGCAGAGTGTGTTTCTTGTAAGGCGAGATAGCGTTTGTTTCCTAGTCCTAAATGGAGTTGAATCACATTCAGTTTCTGTTCCTAGGAGCAAGAGTTGTTTTCTGGTAAGAAGAGTCACTATTGTGCTCCCATTGTCATACACAGGGCAAATAGCACAGGCGTCTGTTCCCAGCATGTACAGTGTACTGGACTGAAGAGGATCTACTGTTCTTGTCAGTTTCCTAAGCAGAGTTGAACTAGATATGGCCCGTGTGTGTAGGAAGCACAGTCATTTTGTTCTCAGGAAGCTCACTGTTCGGACCCCATAGGAAACACAGTAGAGTAGAAGAGTGCTTTTTTCTCAAAAGCAGAGTGTGTTTCTTCTAAGGCGAGCTAGCGTGTTTCCCAGACCTAAATGGAGTTGAATCACATGCAGTTTCTTGTCCTAGGAGCAAGAGTTTTTTTCTGGTAAGAAGAGTCACTATTGTGCTCCCAATATCATACACAGGGCAAATAGCAATGCCGTCTGTTCCCAGCATGTACTGTGTATTGGAATGAAGAGGATCTACTGCTCTTGTCAGTTTACTACGCAGAGATGAACTAGATATGGCCCGTGTGTGTAGGAAGCACAGTTCATTTGTTCTGAGCAAGCTCACTGTTCTGGCCCTATAGGAAACACAGTAGAGTAGCAGAGTGCTCTTTTCTCAAAAGCAGAGTGTGTTTCTTGTAAGGTGAGCTAGCGTTTGTTTCCCAGTCCTAAAGGGAGTTGAATCACATGCAGTTTCTGGTCGTACGAGCAAGAGGAGTTTTCTGGTAAGAAGAGTCACTATTGCGCTCCCATTGCCATACACAGTGCAAATGGCACTCGCGTCTGATCCCAGTAAGTACAGTGTATTGGACTGAAGAGGATCTACCATTCTTGTCAGTGTCCTAAGCAGAGTTGAACTAGATATGACCCGTGTGTAGGAAGCACTGTTCTTTTGTTCTGAGCAAGCTCACTGTCAGACCCCATAGGAAACTTAGTAGAGTAGATGACTGCTCTTTTCTCAAAAGCAGAGTGTGTTTCTTGTAAGGGGAGCGAGCGTTTTTTCCCAGTCCTAAATGGAGTTGAATCACATGCAGTTTCTGGTCCTATGAGCAAGAGTTGTTTTCTGGTAAGAAGAATCACTACTGCGCTCCCACTGTCAAACACAATGCAAAAAGCACTGGCGTCTGTTCCCAGCATGTACAGTGTATTGGACTGAAGAGGATCTACTGTTCTTGTCAGTTTCCTAAGCAGAGTTGAACTAGATATGGCCCGTGTGTGTAGGAAGCACAGTTCATTTGTTCTGAGCAAGCTCACTGTTCTGGCCCTGTACGAAACACAGTAGAGTAGAAGAGTGCTCTTTTCTCAAAAGCAGAGTGTGTTTCTTGAAAGGCGAGCTAGCGTTTGTTTTCCAGTCCTAAATGGAGTTTAATCCCATGCAATATCTGGTCTTAGGAGCAAGAGTTGTTTTCTGGTAAGAAGAGTCACTATTGTGCTCCCACTGTCATACACAGTGCAAATAGCACTGGCGTCTGCTCCCAGCAAGTGCATTGTATTGGACTAAAGAGGATCTACTGTTCTTGTCAGTTTCCTAAGCAGAGATGAACTAGATATGGCCCGTGTGTGTAGGAAGCACAGTTCTTTTGTTCTGAGCAAGCTCACTGTTTTGGCCCTACAGGAAACACAGTAGAGTAGAAGAGTGCTCTTTTCTCAAAAGCAGAGTGTGTTTCTTGTAAGGCGAGCTAGTGTTCGTTTCAAGGTCCTAAATAGAGTTGAATCACATGCAGTTTCTGTTCCTACGAGCAAGAGTTGTTTTCTGGTAAGAAGAGTCACTATTGCGCTCCCATTGCCATACACAGAGCAAATAGCACTTGATTATCTTCCCAGCAAGTACAGTGTATTGGACTCAAGAGGAGCTACTGTTCTTGTGTGTTTCCTAAGCTGAGTTGAACTAGATATGGCCCGTGTGTGTAGGAAGCACAGTTCTTTTCTTCTGAGCAAGCTCACTGTTTGGACTCCATAGGAAACACAGTAGAGTAGAAGAGTGCTCTTTTCTCAAAAGCAGAGTGTGTTTCTTTTAAGTCGAGCTAGCGTTTGTTTTCCAGTCCTAAATGGAGTTGAATCGCATGCAATATCTGGTCTTAGGGAGCAAGAGTTGTTTTCTGGTATTAAGAGTCACTATTGCGCTCCCACTGTCATACACAGTGCAAATAGCACTGGCGTCTGTTCCCAGCATGTACAGTGTATTGGACTGAAGAGGATCTACTGTTCTTGTCAGTTTCCTAAGCAGAGTTTAACTAGGTATGGCCCGTGTGTGTAGGACACACAGTCATTTTGTTCTGAGCAAGCTCACTGTTCGGACCCCATCGGAAACACAGTAGAGTAGAAGTGTGCTTTTTTCTCAAAAGCAGAGTGTGTTTCTTCTAAGGCGAGCTAGCGTTTGGTTCCCAGACCTAAATGGAGTTGAATCACATGCAGTTTCTGGTCATACGAGCAAGAGTTTTTTTCTGGTAAGAAGAGTCACTATTGTGCTCCCATTGCCCGACACAGTGCAAATAGTACTCGCGTCTGCTCCCAGCAAGTACAGTGTATTGGACTGAAGAGGACCTACTGTTCTTGTCAGTTTCCTAAGCAGAATTCGACTAGATATGGCCGAGTGTGTACGAAGCCCAGTTCTTTTGTTCTGAGCAAGTTCACTGTTCTGGCGCTATAGGAAACATGTAGAGTAGAAGAGTGCTCTTTTCTCAAAAGCAGAGTGTGTTTCTTGTAAGGCGACCTAGCGTTTGTTTCCCAGTCCTAAATGGAGTTGAATAACATGCAGTTTTGGGTCCTACGAGCAAGAGTTGTTTTCTGGTAATAAGAGTCACTATAGCGCTCCCATTGCCATACACAGTGCAAATAGCACTCGTGTCTGCTCCCAGCAAGTGCATTGTATTGGACTAAAGAGGATCTACTGTTCTTGTCAGTTTCCTAAGCAGAGATGAACTAGATATGGCCCGTGTGTGTAGGAAGCACAGTTCTTTTGTTCTGAGCAAGCTCACTGTTCTGGCCCTGGAGGAAACACAGTAGAGTAGAAGAGTGCTCTTTTCTCAAAAGCAGAGTGTGTTTCTTGTAAGGCGAGCTAGCGTTTGTTTTCCAGTCCTAAATGGAGTTGAATCTCATGCAATATCTGGTCTTAGGAGCAAGAGTTGTTTTCTGGTAAGAAGAGTCACTATTGTGCTCCCACTGTCATACACAGTGCAAATAGCACTGGCATCTGTTCCCACCATGTACAGTGTATTGGACTGAAGAGGATCTACTGTTCTTGTCAGTTTCCTAAGCAGAGTTGAACTAGATATGGCCCGTGTGTGTAGGAAGCACAGTTATTTTGTTCTGTGCAAGCTCACTGTTCGGACCCCATAGGAAACACAGTAGAGTAGAAGAGTGCTCTTTTCTCAAAAGCAGGGTGTGTTTCTTGTAAGGCGATCTAGCGTTTATTTCCCAGTCAGAAATTTAGTTGAATCCCATGCAATTTCTGGTCCTACAAGCAAGAGTTGTTTTCTGGTAAGAAGAGTCACTATTGCGCTCCCATTGTCATACAAAGAGCAAATAGCACTGGCGTCTGTTCCCAGCATGTACAGTGAATTGGACTGAAGAGGATCTACTGTTCTTGTCAGTTTCCTAAGCAGAGTTGAACTAGATATGGCCCGTGTGTGTAGGAAGCACAGTTCTTTTGTTCTGAGCAAGCTCACTGTTCTTGCCCTATAGGAAACACAGTAGAGTAGAAGAGTGCTCTTTTCTCAAAAGCAGAGTGTGTTTCTTGTAAGGCGAGCTAGCGTTTGTTTCCCAGTCCTAAATGAAGTTGAATCACATGCACTTTCTGGTCCTAGGAGTAGAGTTGTTTTTTGGTAAGAAGAGTCACTATTGCGCTCCCATTGCCATACACAGTGCAAATAGCACTTGCGTCTGTTCCAAACAAGTACAGTGTATTGGACTCAAGAGGAGCTACTCTTCTTGTCTGTTTCCTAAGCTGAGTTGAACTAGATATGGCCCGTGTGTGTAGGAAGCACAGTTCTTTTGTTCTGAGCAAGCTCACTGTTTGGACTCCATAGGAAACACAGTAGAGTAGAAGAGTGCTCTTTTCTCAAAAGCAGAGTGTGTTTCTTGTAAGGCGAGCTAGCGTTTGTTTTCCAGTCCTAAATGGAGTTGAATCCCATGCAATATCTGGTCTTAGGGAGCAAGAGTTGTTTTCTGGTAAGAAGAGTCACTATTGTGCTCCCACTGTCATACACAGTGCAAATAGCACTGGCGTCTGTTCCCACTATGTACAGTGTATTGGACTGAAGATAATCTACTGTTCTTGTCAGTTTCCTAAGCAGAGTTGAACTAGATATGTCCCGTGTGTATAGGAAGCACATTTCTTTTGTTCTGAGCAAGCTCACTGTTTTGGCCCTATAGGAAATACAGTAGAGTAGAAGAGTGCTCTTTTCTCAAAAGCAGGGTGTGTTTCTTGTAAGGCGAGCTAGCGTTTGTTTCCCAGTCCTAAATGGAGTTGAATCACATGCAGTTTCTGGACGTACGAGCAAGAGATGTTTTCTGATAAGAAGAGTCACTAATGCGCTCCCATTGCCATACACAGTGCAAATAGCACTCGTGTCTGCTCCCAGCAAGTACAGTGTATTGGACTGAAGAGGATCTACTGTTCTTGTCAGTTTCCTAAGCAGACTTGAACTAGATGAGGCCCGTGTGTGTAGGAAGCACAGTTCTTTTTTTCTGCGCAAGCTCACTGTTCAGACACAATAGGAAACATAGTAGAGTAGATGAGTGCTCTTTTCTCAAAAGCAGAGTGTGTTTCTTGTAAGGCAAGCTAGCGTTTGTTTCCCAGTCTTAAATGGAGTTGAATCCCATGCAGGTTCTGGTCCTACGAGCAAGAGTTGTTTTCTGGTAAGAAGAGTCACTATTGTGCTCCCATTGTCATACACAGGGCAAATAGCACAGGCGTCTGTTACCAGCATGTACAGTGTATTGGACTGAAGAGGATCTACTGTTCTTGTCAGTGTCCTAAGCAGAGTTTAACTAGATATGGCCCGTGTGTGTAGGAAGCACAGTCATTTTGTTCTGAGCAAGCTCACTGTTCGGACCCCATAAGAAACACAGTAGAGTAGAAGAGTGCTTTTTTCTCAAAAGCAGAGTGTGTTTCTTCTAAGGTGAGCTAGCGTGTTTCCCAGACCTAAGTGGAGTTGAATCACATGCAGTTTCTTGTCCTACGAGCAAGAGTTTTTTTCTGGTAAGAAGAGTCACTATTGCGCTCCCAATGTCATACACAGGGCAAATAGCAATGCCGTCTGTTCCCAGCATGTACTGTGTATTGGCCTGAAGAGGATCTACTGTTCTTGTCAGTTTCCTACGCAGCTATGAACTAGATATGGCCCGTGTGTGTAGGAAGCACAGTTCTTTTGTTCTGAGCAAGCTCACTGTTCTGGCGCTATAGGAAACACAGTAGAGTAGCAGAGTGCTCTTTTCTCAAAAGCAGAGTGTGTTTCTTGTAAGGCGAGCTAGCGTTTGTTTCCCAGGCCTAAATGGAGTTGAATCACATGCAGTTTCTGGTCGTACAAGCAAGAGTTGTTTTCTGATAAGAAGAGACACTATTGCGCTCCCATTGCCATACACAGTGCAAATAGCACTCGCGTCTGATCCCAGGAAGTAAAGTGTATTGTACCGAAGAGGATCTACCGTTCTTGTCAGTTTCCTAAGCAGAATTGAAGTAGATATGGCCCGTGTATGTAGGAAGCACAGTTCTTTTGTTCTGAGCAAGCTCACTGTTCTGGCCCTGTATGAAACACAGTAGAGTAGAAGAGTGCTCTTTTCTCAAAAGCAGAGTGTGTTTCTTGTAAGGCGAGCTAGCGTTTGTTTTCCAGTCCTAAATGGAGTTGAATCCCATGCAATATCTGGTCTTAGGAGCAAGAGTTGTTTTCTGGTAAGAAGCGTCACTATTGCGCTCCCACTGACATACACAGTGCAAATAGCCCTGGCGTCTGTTCCCAGCATGTACAGTGTATTGGACTGAAAAGGATGTACTGTTCTTGTCAGTTTTTTAAGCAGAGTTGAACTAGATATGGCCCGTGTGTGTAGGAAGCACAGTTCTTTTGTTCTGAGCAAGCTTACTGTTCTGGCCCTATAGGAAACTCAGTAGAGTAGAAGAGTACTCTTTTCTCAAAAGCAGAGTGTGTTTCTTGTAAGGCGAGGTAGCGTGTTTCCCATTCCTAAATGGAGTTGAATCACATGCAGTTTCTGTAGCTACGAGCAAGAGTTGATTTCTGGTAAGAAGAGTCACTACTGTGCTACCATTGTCATACACAGGGCAAATAGCACTGGCGTCTGTTCCCAGCATGTACAGTGTATTGGACTGAAGAGGATCTACTGTTCTTGTCAGTTTCCTAAGCAGAATTGAACTAGATATGGCCATGTGTGTACGAAGCCCAGTTCTTTTCTTCTGAGCAAGTTCACTGTTCGGACCCCATATGAAACACAGTAGAGTAGAAGAGTGCTCTTTTCTCAAAACCAGAGTGTGTTACCTGTAAGGCGAGCTAGCATTTGTTTCCCAGTCCTAAATGGAGTTGAATCACATGCAGTTTCTGTTCCTACGAGCAAGAGTTGTTTTCTGGTAAGAAGAGTCACTATTGTGCTCCCAATAACAGACACAGTGCAAACAGCACTCGCGTCTGCTCCCAGCAAGTGCAGTGTATTGGACTAAAGAGGATCTACTGTTCTTGTCAGTTTCCTAAGCAGAGTTGAAGTAGCTATGACCCCTGTGTGTAGGAAGTACAGTTCTTTTGTTCTGAGCAAGCTCACTGTTCAGACCCCGTAAGAAACATAGTAGAGTAGAAGAGTGCTCTTTTCTCAAAAGCAGAGTGTGTTTCCTGTAAGGCAAGCTAGTGTTTGTTTTCCAGTCCTAAATGGAGTTGAATCCCATGCAATATCTGGTCTTAGGAGCAAGAGTTGTTTTCTGGTAAGAAGAGTCACTATTTCGCTCCCACTGTCATACACAGTGCAAATAGCACTGGCGTCTGTTCCCAGCATGTACAGTGTATTAGACTGAAGAGGATCTACTGTTCTTGTCAGTTTCATAAGCAGAATTGAACTAGATATAGCCCGTGTGTGTAGGAAGCACAGTTCTTTTGTTCTGAGCAAGCTCACTGTTCTGGCCATACAGGAAACACAGTAGAGTAGAAGAGTGCTCTTTTCTCAAAAGCAGAGTGTGTTTCTTTTAAGGCGAGCTAGTGTTTGTTTCAAGGTCTTAAATAGACTTGAATCACATGCAGTTTCTGGTCCTATGAGCAAGAGTAGTTTTCTGGTAAGAAGAGTCACTATTGTGCTCCCATTGTCATACACAGGGCAAATAGCACTGGGGTCTGTTCCCAGCATGTACAGTGTATTGGACTGAAGAGGATCTACTGTTCTTGTCAGTTTCCTAACTAGAATTGAACTAGATATGGCCATGTGTGTAGGAAGTACAGTTCTTTTGTTCTGAGCAAGCTCACTATTCGGACCCCATAGGAAACACAGTAGAGTAGATGAGTGCTCTTTTCTCAAAAGCAGAGTGTGTTTTTTGTAAGGCGAGCTAGCGTGTTTCCCAGTCCTAAATGGAGTTGAATCACATGCAATTTTGGGTTCCACGAGCAAGAATTGTTTTCTGGTAAGAAGAGTCACTATTGCGCTCCCATTGCCATACACAGTGCAAATAGCACTCATTTCTGCTCCCAGTAAGTACAGTTTACTGGACTGAAGAGGATCTACTGTTCTTGTCAGTTTCCTAAGCAGAGTTGAACTAGATATGGCCCGTGTGTGTAGGAAGCACAATTCTTTTGTTCTGAGCCAGCTCACTGTTCAGACCCCATAGGAAACATAGTAGAGTAGATGAGTGCTCTTTTCTCAAAAGCAGAGTGTGTTTCTTGTAAGGCGAGCTAGTGTTTGTTTCCCAGTCCTAAATAGAGTTGAATCACATGCAGTTTCTGGACGTACGAGCAAGAGATGTTTTCTGGTTAGAACAATCACTATTGCGCTCCCATTGCCATACACAGTGCAAATAGCACTCGTGTCTGCTCCCAGCAAGTACAGTGTATTGGACTGAAGAGGATCTACTGTTTTTGTCAGTTTCCTAAGCAGACTTGAACTAGATATGGCTCGTGTGTGTAGGAAGCAAGTTCTTTTGTTCTGCGCAAGCTCACTGTTCAGACCCCATAGGAAACATAGTAGAGTAGATGAGTGCTCTTTTCTCAAAAGCAGAGCGTGTTTCTTGTAAGGCAAGCGAGATTTTTTTCCTAGTACTAAATGGAGTTGAATCACATGCAGTTTCTGGTCGTATGAGCAAGAGTTGTTTTCTGGTAAGAAGAGTCACTACTGCGCTCCCATTGTCATACACAATGCAAATAGCACTGGCGTCTGTTCCCAGCATGTACAGTGTATTGGACTGAAGAGGACCTACTGTTCTTGTCAGTTTCCTAAGCTGAGGTGAGCTAGATATTGCCCCTGTGTATAGGAAGCACAGTTCTTTTGTTCTGAGCAAGCTCACTGTTCTGGCCCTGTAGGAAACACAGTAGAGTAGATGAGTGCTCTTTTCTCAAAAGCAGAGTGTGTTTCTTGTAAGGCAAGCTAGCGTTTCTTTCCCAATTCTTAATGGAGTTTAATCCCATGCAGTTTCTGGTCCTAGGAGCAAGAGTTGTTTTCTGGTAAGAAGAGTCACTATTGCGCTCCCATTGCCTTACAAAGTGCAAAAAGCACTCGCGTCTGTTCCAAGCAAGTACAGTGTATTGGACTGAAGAGGAGATACTGTCCTTGTCAGTTTCCTAAGCTGAGTTGAACTAGATTTGGCCAGTGTGCGTAGGAAGCACTGTTCTTTTGTTCTGAGCAAGCTCACTGTTCGGACCCCATAGGAAACACAGTAGAGTAGAAGAGTGCTCTTTTCTCAAAAGCAGAGTGTGTTACCTGTAAGGCAAGCTAGCGTTTGTTTCCCAGTCCTAAATTGAGTTGAATCACATGGAGTTTTTCATCGTACAAGCAAGAGTTTTTTTCCGGTAAGAAGAGTCACTATTGCGCTCCCATTGCCAGACACAGTGCAAATAGCACTCCCGTCTGCTCCCAGCAAGTACAGTGTATTGGACTAAAAAGGATCTTCTGTACTTGTCAGTTTCCTAAGCAGAGTTGAACTAGATATGGCCCGTGTGTGTAGGAAGCACAGTTCTTTTGTTCTGAGCAAGCTCACTGTTCAGACCCCATAGGAAACATAGTAGAGTAGAAGAGTGCTCTTTTCTCAAAAGTAGAGTGTGTTTCCTGTATGGCGAGCTAGTGTTTGTTTCCCACGCCTAAATGGAGTTGAATCACATGCATTTTCTGGTCCTATGAGCAAGAGTTGTTTTCTGGTAAGAAGAGTCACTACTGCGCTCCCATTGTCATACACAGGGCAAATAGCACTGGCGTCTGTTCCCAGCATGTACAGTGTATTGGCCTGAAGAGGATCTACTGTTCTTGTCAGTTTCCTAAGCAGAGTTGAACTAGATATGGCCCGTGTGTGTAGGAAGCACAGTTCTTTTGTTCTGAGCCAGCTCACTGTTCTGGCCATATAGGAAACACTGTAGATTAGAAGAGTGCTCTTTTCTCAAAAGCAGAGTGTGTTTCTTGTAAGGCGAGCTAGTGTTTGTTTCAAGGTCCTAAATGGAGTTGAATCACATGCAGTTTCTGTTCCTACGAGCAAGAGTTGTTTTCTGGTAAGAAGAGTCACTATTGCGCTCCCATTGCAATACACAGAGCAAATAGCACTCGATTCTGTTCCCAGCAAGTACAGTGTATTGGACTGAAGAGGAGCTACTCTTCTTGTCTGTTTCCTAAGCTAAGTTGAACTGGATATGGCCCGTGTGTTTAGGAAGCACTGTTCTTTCGTTCTGAGCAAGCTCACTGTTCTGGCCTCATAGGAAAAAGAGTAGAGTAGAAGAGTGCTCTTTTCACAGAAGCAGAGTGTGTTTCTTGTAAGGCGAGCTAGCGTTTGTGTCCCAGTACTAAATGGAGTTGAATCACATGCAGTTTCTGGTCCTACTAGCAAGAGTTGTTTTCTGGTAAGAGGAGTCACTATTGCACTCCCTTTGTCATACACAGGGCAAATAGCACTTGCGTCTGTTCCCAGCATGTACAGTGTATTGGCCTGAAGAGGATCTACTGTTCTTGTCAGTTTCCTAAGCAGAGTTGAAATAGATATGGCCCGTGTTTGTAGGAAGCACAGTTCTTTTGTTCTGAGCAAGCTCACTGTTCTGGCCCTGGAGGAAACACAGTAGAGTAGACGAGTGCTCTTTTCTCAAAAGCAGAGTGTGTTTCTTGTAAGGCTAGCAAGCGTGTTTCCCATTCTTAAATGGAGTTGAATCACATGCAGTTTCTGTAGCTAAGAGCAAGAGTTGATTTCTGGTAAGAAGAGTCACTATTGTGCTCCCATTGTCATACACAGGGCAAATAGCACTGGCGTCTGTTCCCAGCATGTACAGTGTATTGGACTGAAGAGGATCTACTGTTCTTGTCAGTTTCCCAAGCAGAATTGAACTATATATGGCCGTGTGTGTACGAAGCCCATGTCTTTAGTTCTGAGCAAGTTCACTGTTCTGGCGCTATAGGAAACATGTAGAGTAGAAGAGTGCTCTTTTCTCAAAAGCAGAGTGTGTTTCTTGTAAGGCGACCTAGCGTTTGTTTCCCAGTCCTAAATGGAGTTGAATAACATGCAGTTCTGGGTCCAACGAGCAAGAGTTGTTTTCTGGTAAGAAGAGTCACTATTGCGCTCCCATTGCCATACACAGTGCAAATAGCACTCGTGTCTGCTCCCAGCAAGTGCAGTTTATTGGACTGAAGAGGATCTACTGTTCTTGTCAGTTTCCTAAGCAGAGTTGAACTAGATATGGCCCTTGTGTGTAGGAAGCACAGTTCTTTTGTTCTGATCATGCTCACTGTTCTGGCCCTGTACGAAACACAGTAGAGTAGATGAGTGCTCTTTTCTCAAAAGCAGAGTGTGTTTCTTGTAAGGTAAGCTAGCGTTTGTTTTCCAGTCCTAAATGGAGTTGAATCTCATGCAATTTCTGGTCTTAGGAGCAAGAGATGTTTTCTGGTAAGAAGAGTCACTATTCTGCTCCCACTGTCTTACAGCGTGCAAATAGCACTGGCGTCTGTTCCCAGCATGTACAGTGTATTGGACTGAAGAGGATCTACTGTTCTTGTCAGTTTCCTAAGCAGAGTTGAACTAGATATGGCCCGTGTGTGTAGGAAGCACAGTTCTTTTGTTCTGAGCAAGCTCAATGTTTTGGCCCTACAGGAAACACAGTAGAGTAGATGAGTGCTCTTTTCTCAAAGCAGAGTGTATTTCTTGTAAGGCGACCTATTTTTGTTTCAAGGTCCTAAATAGAGTTGAATCACATGCAGTTTCTGGTCCTATGAGCAAGAGTAGTTTTCTGGTAAAAAGAGTCACTATTGCGATCCCAATGTCATACACAGGGCAAATAGCACTGGCGTCTGTTCCCAGCATGTACAGTGTATTGGACTGAAGAGGATCTACTGTTCTTGTCAGTTTCCTAACTAGAATTGAACTAGATATGGCCATGTGTGTAGGAAGTACAGTTCTTTTGTTCTGAGCAAGCTCACTATTCGGACCCCATAGGAAACACAGTAGAGTAGATGAGTGCTCTTTTCTCAAAAGCAGAGTGTGTTTTTTGTAAGGCGAGCTAGCGTGTTTCCCAGTCCTAAATGGAGTTGAATCACATGCAGTTTTGGGTCCGACGAGCAAGAATTGTTTTCTGGTAAGAGGAGTCACTATTGCACTCCCATTGCCATACAAAGTGCAAAAAGCACTCGCGTCTGTTCCAAGCAAGTACAGTGTATTGGACTGAAGAGGAGATACTGTTCTTGTCAGTTTCCTAAGCTGAGTTGAACTAGATTTGGCCAGTGTGCGTAGGAAGCACTGTTCTTTTGTTCTGAGCAAGCTCACTGTTCGGACACCATAGAAAACACAATAGAGTAGAAGAGTGCTCTTTTCTCAAAAGCAGAGTGTGTTACCTGTAAGGCGAGCTAGCGTTTGTTTCCCAGTCCTAAATGGAGTTGAATCACATGCAGTTTCTGGTCGTACAAGCAAGAGTTGTTTTCTGGTAAGAAGAGTCACTATTGTGCTCCCATTGCCAGACACAGTGCAAATAGCACTCGCGTCTGCTCCCAGCAAGTACAGCGTATTGGAATAAAGAGGATCTACAGTTCTTGTCAGTTTCCTAAGCAGAGTTAAACTAGATATTGTCCGTGTGTGTAGGAAGCACAGTTCTTTTGTTCTGAGCAAGCTCACTGTTCAGACCCCGTAGGAAACATTGTAGAGTAGAAGAGTGCTCTTTTCTCAAAAGCAGAGTGTGTTTCCTGTAAGGTGAGCTAGTGTTTGTTTCCCACGCCTAAATGGAGTTGAATCACATGCATTTTCTGGTCCTATGAGCAAGAGTTGTTTTCTGGTAAGAAGAGTCACTACTGCGCTCCCATTGTCATACACAGGGCAAATAGCACTGGCGTCTGTTCCCAGCATGTACAGTGTATTGGACTGAAGAGGATCTACTGTTCTTGTCAGTTTCCTAAACAGAGTTGAACTAGATATGGCCCGTGTGTGTAGGAAGCACAGTTCTTTTGTTCTGAGCAAGCTCACTGTTCTGGCCCTATAGGAACCACAGTAGAGTAGAAGAGTGCTCTTTTCTCAAAAGCAGAGTGTGTTTCTTGTAAGGCGAGCAAGTGTTTGCTTCAAGGTCCTAAATGGAGTTGAATCACATGCAGTTTCTGTTCCTACGAGCAAGAGTTGTTTTCTGGTAAGAAGAGTCACTATTGCGCTCCCATTGACATACATAGTGCAAATAGCACTGGTGTCTGTTTCCAGCAAGTATAGTGTATTGGACAGAAGAGGGGGTACTGTTCTTGTCAGTTTCCTAAGCGGAGTTGAACTAGATATGGCCCGAGTGTGTAGGAAGCAAAGTTCTTTTGTTCTGAGCAAGCTCACTGTTCGGACACAATAGGAAACACAGTAGAGTAGAAGAGTGCTCTTTTCTCAAAAGCAGAGTGTGTTTCTTGTAAGGTGAGCTAGCGTTTGTTTCACAGTCCTAAATTGAGTTGACTCACATGCAGTTTCTGTTCCTACGAGCAAGAATTGTTTTGTGGTAAGATGAGTCACTATTGTGCTCCCATTGAAATACACAGTGCAAATAGCACTGGCGTCTGTTCCCAGCAAGTACAGTGTATTCGACTGAAGGGGAGATACTGTTCTTGTCAGTTTCCTAAGCAGAGTTGAACTAGATATGGCCGTGTGTGTAAGAAGCACAGTTCTTTTGTTCTGAGCAAGCTCACTGTTCTGGCCCTGGAGAAAACACAGTAGAGTAGAAGAGTGCTCTTTTCTCAAAAGCAGAGTGTGTTTCTTGTAAGGCGAGCTAGCGTTTTTTTCCCAGTCCTAAATGGAGTTGAATCACATGCAGTTTCTGGTCCTACGAGCAAGAGTTGTTTTCTGGTAAGAAGAGTCACTATTGTGCTCCCATTGCCAGACACTGTGCAAATAGCACTCGCATCTGTTCCCAGCAAGTATAGTGTATTGGACAGAAGAGGAGCTACTGTTCTTGTCAGTTTCCTAAGCAGAGTTGAACTAGATACGGCCCGTGTTTGTGAAGCACAGTTCTTTTGTTCTGAGCAAGCTTACTTTTCGGACCCCTTAGGAAACACAGTAGAGTAGAAGAGTGCCCTTTTCTCAAAAGCAGAGTGTGTTTCTTGTAAGGCGAGCTAGCGTGTTTCCCATTCCTAAATGGAGTTGAATCACATGCAGTTTCTGTAGCTACGAGCAAGAGTTGATTTATGGTAAGAAGAGTCACTTTTGTGCTCCCATTGCCATACATAGAGCAAATAGCACACGATTCTGTTCCCAGCATGTACATTGTATTGGACTGAAGAGGATCTAATGTTCTCTTCAGTTTCCTAAGCAGAATTGAACTAGATATGGCCATGTGTGTAGGAAGAACAGTTCTTTTGTTCTGAGCAAGCTCACTGTTCTGACCCTCTAGGAAACACAGTAGAGTAGAAAAGTGCTTTTTTCTCAAAAGCAGAGTGTGTTTCTTGTAAGGCGACCTCGCGTTTGTTTCCCAGTCGTAAATGGAGTTGAATAACATGCAGTTTTTGGTCCTATGAGCAAGAGTTGTTTTCTGGTAAGAAGAGTCACTATTGTGCTCCCATTGTCATACACAGGACAAATAGCACTGGCGTCTGTTCCCAGCATGGACAGTGTATTGGACTGAAGAGGATCTACTGTTCTTGTCAGTTTCCAAAGCAGAATTGAACTAGATATGGCCGTGTGTGTACAAAGCCCAGTTCTTTTGTTCTGAGCAAGATCACTGTTCTGGCGCTATAGGAAACATGTAGAGTAGAAGAGTGCTCTTTTCTAAAAAGCAGAGTGTGTTTCTTGTAAAGCGACCTAGGGTTTGTTTCCCAGTCCTAAATGGAGTTGAATAACATGCAGTTTTGGGTCCTACGAGCAAGAGTTGTTTTCTGGTTAGAAGAGTCACTATTGTGCTCCCATTGCCATACACAGTGCAAATAGCACTAGTGTCTGCTCCCAGCAAGTGCAGTGTATTGGACTGAAGAGGATCTACTGTTCTTGTCAGTTTCCTAAGCAGAGTTGAACTAGATATGGCCCGTGTGTGAAGGAAGCACAGTTGTTTTTTTCTGAGCAAGCTCACTGTTCTGGCCTTTACGAAACGCAGTAGAGTAGAAGAGTGCTCTTTTCTCAAAAGCAGAGTGTGTTTCTTGTAAGGCGAGCTAGCGTTTGTTTTCCAGTCCTAAATGGAGTTGAATCCCATGCAATATCTGGTCTTAGGAGCAAGAGTTGTTTTCTGGTAAGAAGAGTCACTATTGCGCTCCCACTGTCATGCACAGTGCAAATAGCACTGGCGTCTGTTCCCAGCAAGTACAGTGTATTGGACTAAAGAGGATCTACTGTTCTTGTCAGTTTCCTAAGCAGAGTTGAACAAGATATGGCTCGTGTGTGTAGGAAGCACAGTTCTTTTGTTCTGGGCAAGCTCACTGTTCAGACCCCATAGGAAACATAGTAGAGTAGAAGAGTGCTCTTTTCTCAAAAGCAGAGTGTGTTTCCTGTAAGGCGAGCTAGTGTTTGTTTCCCACACCTAAATGGAGTTGAATCACATGCATTTTCTGGTCCTATGAGCAAGAGTTGTTTTCTGGTAAGAAGAGTCACTACTGCGCTCCCTTTGTCATACACAGGGCAAATATAACTGGCGTCTGTTCCCAGCATGTACAGTGTATTGGACTGAAGAGGATCTACTGTTCTTGTCAGTTTCCTAAGCAGAGTTGAACTAGATATGGCCCGTGTGTGTAGGAAGCACAGTTCTTTTGTTCTGAGCCAGCTCACTGTTCTGGCCCTATAGGAAACACAGTATAGTAGAAGAGTGCTCTTTTCTCAAAAGCAGAGTGTGTTTCTTGTAAGGCGAGCTAGTGTTTGTTTCAAGGTCCTAAATGGAGTTGAATCACATGCAGTTTCTGTTCCTACGAGCAAGAGTTGTTTTCTGGTAAGAAGAGTCACTATTGCGCTCCCATTGCAATACACAGAGCAAATAGCACTCGATTCTGTTCCCAGCAAGTACAGTGTATTGGACTGAAGAGCAGCTACTCTTCTTGTCTGTTTCCTAAGCTGAGTTGAAGTAGATATGGCCATGTGTGTAGGAAGTACATTTCTTTTGTTCTGAGCAAGCTCACTATTCAGACCCCATAGGACAAACAGTAGAGTAGATGAGTGCTCTTTTCTCAAAAGCAGAGTGTGTTTTTTGTAAGGCGAGCTAGCGTGTTTTGCAGTCCTAAATGGAGTTGAATCACATGCAGTTTTGGGTCCTACGAGCAAGAATTGTTTTCTGGTAAGAAGAGTCACTATTGCGCTCCCATTGCCATACAAAGTGCAAAAAGCAATCGCGTCTGTTCCAAGCAAGTACAGTGTATTGGACTGAAGAGGAGATACTGTTCTTGTCAGTTACCTAAGCTGAGTTGAACTAGATTTGGCCAGTGTGCGTAGGAAGCACTGTTCTTTTGTTCTGAGCAAGCTCACTGTTCGGACCCCATAGGAAACACAGTAGAGTAGAAGAGTACTCTTTTCTCAAAAGCAGAGTGTGTTACCTGTAAGGCGAGCTAGCGTTTGTTTTCCAGTCTTAAATGGAGTTGAATCACATGCAGTTTCTGGTCGTACGAGCAAGAGTTGTTTTCTGGTAAGAAGAGTCACTATTGTGCTCCCAATACCAGACACAGTGCAAATATCACTCGCGTCTGCTCCCAGCAAGTACAGTGTATTGGACTAAAGAGGATCTACTGTTCTTGTCAGTTTCCTAAGCAGAGTTGAACTAGATATGGCCCGTGTGTGTAGGAAGCACAGTTCTTTTGTTCTGAGCAAGCTCACTGTTTTGGCCCTACAGGAAACACAGTAGAGTAGAAGAGTGCTCTTTTCTCAAAAGCAGAGTGTGTTTCTTGTAAGGCGAGCTAGCGTTTGTTTTCCAGTCCTAAATGGAGTTGAATCCCATGCAATATCTGGTCTTAGAGAGCAAGAGTTGTTTTCTGGTAAGAAGAGTCACTATTGCGCTCCCACTGTCATACACAGTGCAAAAAGCACTCGCGTCTGTTCCAAGCAAGTACAGTGTATTGGACTGAAGAAGAGATACTGTTCTTGTCAGTTTCCTAAGCTGAGTTGAACTAGATTTGGCCAGTGTGTGTAGGAAGCACAGTTCTTTTGTTCTGAGCAAGCTCACTGTTCAGACCCCGTAGGAAACATTGTAGAGTAGAAGAGTGCTCTTTTCTCAAAAGCAGAGTGTGTTTCCTGTAAGGTGAGCTAGTGTTTGTTTCCCACGCCTAAATGGAGTTGAATCACATGCATTTTCTGGTCCTATGAGCAAGAGTTGTTTTCTGGTAAGAAGAGTCACTACTGCGCTCCCATTGTCATACACAGGGCAAATAGCACTGGCGTCTGTTCCCAGCATGTACAGTGTATTGGACTGAAGAGGATCTACTGTTCTTGTCAGTTTCCTAAACAGAGTTGAACTAGATATGGCCCGTGTGTGTAGGAAGCACAGTTCTTTTGTCTGAGCAAGCTCACTGTTCTGGCCCTATAGGAACCACAGTAGAGTAGAAGAGTGCTCTTTTCTCAAAAGCAGAGTGTGTTTCTTGTAAGGCGAGCAAGTGTTTGCTTCAAGGTCCTAAATGGAGTTGAATCACATGCAGTTTCTGTTCCTACGAGCAAGAGTTGTTTTCTGGTAAGAAGAGTCACTATTGCGCTCCCATTGCAATACACAGAGCAAATAGCACTCGATTCTGTTCCCAGCAAGTACAGTGTATTGGACTGAAGAGCAGCTACTCTTCTTGTCTGTTTCCTAAGCTGAGTTGAACTAGATATGGCCATGTGTGTAGGAAGTACAGTTCTTTTGTTCTGAGCAAGCTCACTATTCAGACCCCATAGGACACACAGTAGAGTAGATGAGTGCTCTTTTCTCAAAAGCAGAGTGTTTTTCTTGTAAGGCAAGCTAGTGTTTGTTTCCCAGTCCTAAATGGAGTTAAATCACATGCAGTTTTTGGTCCTACGTCCAAGAGTTGTTTTCTGGTAAGAAGATTCACTATTGTGCTCCCATTGTCATACACAGTGCAAATAGCCCTGGCGTCTGTTCCCAGCATGTACAGTGTATTAGACTGAAGAGGATCTACTGTTCTTGTCAGTTTCATAATCAGAGTTGAACTAGGTATGGCCTGTGTGTGTAGGAAGCACAGTTCTTTTGTTCTGAGCAAGCTCAATGTTCAGAACCCATAGGAAACATAGTAGAGTAGAACAGTGCTCTTTTCTCAAAAGTAGAGTGTGTTTCTTGTAAGGCGAGCTAGCATTTGTTTCCCAGTCCTAAATGGAGTTGAATCACATGCAGTTTCTGGTCCTACGAGCAAGAGTTGTTTTCTGGTAAGAAGTGTCACTACTGTGCTCCCATTGTCATACTCAATGCAAATAGCACTGGCGACTGTTCCCAGCATGTACAGTGTTTTGGACTGAAGAGGAGCTACGGTTCTTGTCAGTTTCCTAAGCAGAGTTGAACTAGATATGGCCCATGTGTGTAGGACGCACAGTTCTTTTGTTCCGAGCAAGCTCACTGTTCTGGCCCTATAGAAAACACAGTGGAGTGGAAGAGTGCTCTTTTCTCAAAAGCAGAGTGTGTTTCTTGTAAGGCGAGCTACAGTATGTTTCCCAGTCCTAAATGGAATGAATCACATGCAGTTTCTCTTCCTACGAGCAAGAGTTGTTTTCTGGTAAGAAGAGTCACTATTGCGCTCCCATTGACATACATAGTGCAAATAGCACTGGTGTCTGTTCCCAGCAAGTATAGTGTATTGGACAGAAGAGGGGGTACTGTTCTTGTCAGTTTCCTAAGCAGAGTTGAACTAGATATGGCCCGTGTGTGTAGGAAGCAAAGTTCTTTTGTTCTGAGCAAGCTCACTGTTCGGACACAATAGGAAACACAGTAGAGTAGAAGAGTGCTCTTTTCTCAAAAGCAGAGTGTGTTTCTTGTAAGGTGAGCTAGCGTTTGTTTCACAGTCCTAAATTGAGTTGACTCACATGCAGTTTCTGTTCCTACGAGCAAGAATTGTTTTGTGGTAAGATGAGTCACTATTGTGCTCCCATTGAAATACACAGTGCAAATAGCACTGGCGTCTGTTCCCAGCAAGTACAGTGTATTCGACTGAAGGGGAGATACTGTTCTTGTCAGTTTCCTAAGCAGAGTTGAACTAGATATGGCCGTGTGTGTAAGAAGCACAGTTCTTTTGTTCTGAGCAAGCTCACTGTTCTGGCCCTGGAGAAAACACAGTAGAGTAGAAGAGTGCTCTTTTCTCAAAAGCAGAGTGTGTTTCTTGTAAGGCGAGCTAGCGTTTTTTTCCCAGTCCTAAATGGAGTTGAATCACATGCAGTTTCTGGTCCTACGAGCAAGAGTTGTTTTCTGGTAAGAAGAGTCAGTATTGTGCTCCCATTGCCAGACACAGTGCAAATAGCACTCGCGTCTGTTCCCAGCAAGTATAGTGTATTGGACAGAAGAGGAGGTACTGTTCTTGTCAGTTTCCTAAGCAGAGTTGAACTAGATATGGCCCGTGTTTGTGAAGCACAGTTCTTTTGTTCTGAGCAAGCTTACTTTTCGGACCCCTTAGGAAACACAGTAGAGTAGAAGAGTGCCCTTTTCTCAAAAGCAGAGTGTGTTTCTTGTAAGGCGAGCTAGCGTGTTTCCCATTCCTAAATGGAGTTGAATCACATGCAGTTTCTGTAGCTACGAGCAAGAGTTGATTTATGGTAAGAAGAGTCACTTTTGTGCTCCAATTGCCATACATAGAGCAAATAGCACACGATTCTGTTCCCAGCATGTACATTGTATTGGACTGAAGAGGATCTAATGTTCTCTTCAGTTTCCTAAGCAGAATTGAACTAGATATGGCCATGTGTGTAGGAAGTACAGTTCTTTTGTTCTGAGCAAGCTCACTGTTTTGACCCTCTAGGAAACACAGTAGAGTAGAAAAGTGCTTTTTTCTCAAAAGCAGAGTGTGTTTCTTGTAAGGCGACCTAGCGTTTGTTTCCCAGTCGTAAATGGAGTTGAATAACATGCAGTTTTTGGTCCTATGAGCAAGAGTTGTTTTCTGGTAAGAAGAGTCACTATTGTGCTCCCATTGTCATACACAGGACAAATAGCACTGGCGTCTGTTCCCAGCATGGACAGTGTATTGGACTGAAGAGGATCTACTGTTCTTGTCAGTTTCCTAAGCAGAATTGAACTAGATATGGCCGTGTGTGTACAAAGCCCAGTTCTTTTGTTCTGAGCAAGATCACTGTTCTGGCGCTATAGGAAACATGTAGAGTAGAAGAGTGCTCTTTTCTAAAAAGCAGAGTGTGTTTCTTGTAAAGCGACCTAGGGTTTGTTTCCCAGTCCTAAATGGAGTTGAATAACATGCAGTTTTGGGTCCTACGAGCAAGAGTTGTTTTCTGGTTAGAAGAGTCACTATTGTGCTCCCATTGCCATACACAGTGCAAATAGCACTAGTGTCTGCTCCCAGCAAGTGCAGTGTATTGGACTGAAGAGGATCTACTGTTCTTGTCAGTTTCCTAAGCAGAGTTGAACTAGATATGGCCCGTGTGTGAAGGAAGCACAGTTGTTTTTTTCTGAGCAAGCTCACTGTTCTGGCCTTTACGAAACGCAGTAGAGTAGAAGAGTGCTCTTTTCTCAAAAGCAGAGTGTGTTTCTTGTAAGGCGAGCTAGCGTTTGTTTTCCAGTCCTAAATGGAGTTGAATCCCATGCAATATCTGGTCTTAGGAGCAAGAGTTGTTTTCTGGTAAGAAGAGTCACTATTGCGCTCCCACTGTCATACACAGTGCAAATAGCACTGGCGTCTGTTCCCAGCAAGTACAGTGTATTGGACTAAAGAGGATCTACTGTTCTTGTCAGTTTCCTAAGCAGAGTTGAACAAGATATGGCTCGTGTGTGTAGGAAGCACAGTTCTTTTGTTCTGGGCAAGCTCACTGTTCAGACCCCATAGGAAACATAGTAGAGTAGAAGAGTGCTCTTTTCTCAAAAGCAGAGTGTGTTTCTTGTAAGGCGAGCTAGTGTTTGTTTCAAGGTCCTAAATGGAGTTGAATCACATGCAGTTTCTGTTCCTACGAGCAAGAGTTGTTTTCTGGTAAGAAGAGTCACTATTGCGCTCCCATTGCAATACACAGAGCAAATAGCACTCGATTCTGTTCCCAGCAAGTACAGTGTATTGGACTGAAGAGCAGCTACTCTTCTTGTCTGTTTCCTAAGCTGAGTTGAAGTAGATATGGCCATGTGTGTAGGAAGTACATTTCTTTTGTTCTGAGCAAGCTCACTATTCAGACCCCATAGGACAAACAGTAGAGTAGATGAGTGCTCTTTTCTCAAAAGCAGAGTGTGTTTTTTGTAAGGCGAGCTAGCGTGTTTCGCAGTCCTAAATGGAGTTGAATCACATGCAGTTTTGGGTCCTACGAGCAAGAATTGTTTTCTGGTAAGAAGAGTCACTATTGCGCTCCCATTGCCATACAAAGTGCAAAAAGCAATCGCGTCTGTTCCAAGCAAGTACAGTGTATTGGACTGAAGAGGAGATACTGTTCTTGTCAGTTACCTAAGCTGAGTTGAACTAGATTTGGCCAGTGTGCGTAGGAAGCACTGTTCTTTTGTTCTAAGCAAGCTCACTGTTCGGACCCCATAGGAAACACAGTAGAGTAGAAGAGTACTCTTTTCTCAAAAGCAGAGTGTGTTACCTGTAAGGCGAGCTAGCGTTTGTTTTCCAGTCTTAAATGGAGTTGAATCACATGCAGTTTCTGGTCGTACGAGCAAGAGTTGTTTTCTGGTAAGAAGAGTCACTATTGTGCTCCCATTGCCAGACACAGTGCAAATATCACTCGCGTCTGCTCCCAGCAAGTACAGTGTATTGGACTAAAGAGGATCTACTGTTCTTGTCAGTTTCCTAAGCAGAGTTGAACTAGATATGGCCCGTGTGTGTAGGAAGCACAGTTCTTTTGTTCTGAGCAAGCTCACTGTTTTGGCCCTACAGGAAACACAGTAGAGTAGAAGAGTGCTCTTTTCTCAAAAGCAGAATGTGTTTCTTGTAAGGCGAGCTAGCGTTTGTTTTCCAGTCCTAAATGGAGTTGAATCCCATGCAATATCTGGTCTTAGAGAGCAAGAGTTGTTTTCTGGTAAGAAGAGTCACTATTGCGCTCCCACTGTCATACACAGTGCAAATAGCACTGGCATCTGTTCCCAGCATGTACAGAGTATTGGACTGAAGAGCATCTACTGTTCTTGTCAGTTTCCTAAGCAGAGTTCAACTAGATATGGCCCTTGTGTGTAGGAAGCACAGTTCTTTTGTTCTGAGCAAGCTCAATGTTTTGGCCCTACAGGAAACACAGTAGAGTAGATGAGTGCTCTTTTATAAAGCAGAGTGTGTTTCTTGTAAGGAGAGCTAGTGTTTGTTTCAAGGTCCTAAATAGACTTGAATCACATGCAGTTTCTGGTCCTATGAGCAAGAGTAGTTTTCTGGTAAGAAGAGTCACTATTGCGCTCCCATTGTCATACACAGGGCAAATAGCACTGGCGTCTGTTCCCAGCATGTACAGTGTATTGGACTGAAGAGGATCTACTGTTCTTGTCAGTTTCCTAACTAGAATTGAACTAGATATGGCCATGTGTGTAGGAAGTACAGTTCTCTTGTTCTGAGCAAGCTCACTATTCAGACACCATAGGACACACAGTAGAGTAGATGAGTGCTCTTTTCTCAAAAGCAGAGTGTGTTTTTTGTAAGGCGAGCTAGCGTGTTTCCCAGTCCTAAATGGAGTTGAATCACATGCAGCTTTGGGTCCTACGAGCAAGAATTGTTTTCTGGTAAGAAGAGTCACTATTGCGCTCCCATTGCCATACAAAGTGCAAAAAGCAATCGCGTCTGTTCCAAGCAAGTACAGTGTATTGGACTGAAGAGGAGATACTGTTCTTGTCAGTTTCCTAAGCTGAGTTGAACTAGATTTGGCCAGTGTGCGTAGGAAGCACTGTTCTTTTGTTCTGAGCAAGCTCACTGTTCGGACCCCATAGGAAACACAGTAGAGTAGAAGAGTACTCTTTTCTCAAAAGCAGAGTGTGTTACCTGTAATGCGAGCTAGCGTTTGTTTTCCAGTCTTAAATGGAGTTGAATCACATACAGTTTCTGGTCGTACGAGCAAGAGTTTTTTTCTGGTAAGAAGAGTCACTATTGTGCTCCCATTGCCAGACACAGTGCAAATATCACTCGCGTCTGCACCCAGCAAGTACAGTGTATTGGACTAAAGAGGATCTACTGTTCTTGTCAGTTTCCTAAGCAGAGTTGAACTAGATATGGCCCGTGTGTGTAGGAAGCACAGTTCTTTTGTTCTGAGCAAGCTCACTGTTTTGGCCCTACAGCAAACACAGTAGAGTAGAAGAGTGCTCTTTTCTCAAAAGCAGAGTGTGTTTCTTGTAAGGTGAGCTAGCGTTTGTTTTCCAGTCCTAAATGGAGTTGAATCCTATGCAATATCTGGTCTTAGGGAGCAAGAGTTGTTTTCTGGTAAGAAGAGTCACTATTGCACTCCCACTGTCACACACAGTGCAAATAGCACTGGCGTCTGTTCCCAGCATGTACAGTGTATTGGACTGAAGAGGATCTACTGTTCTTGTCAGTTTCCTAAGCAGAGTTTAACTAGGTATGGCCCGTGTGTGTAGGAAGCACAGTCATTTTGTTCTGAGCAAGCTCACTGTTCGGACCCCATAGGAAACACAGTAGAGTAGAAGTGTGCTTTTTTCTCAAAAGCAGAGTGTGTTTCTTCTAAGGCGAGCTAGCGTTTGCTTCCCAGACCTAAATGGAGTTGAATCACATGCAGTTTCTGGTCGTACGAGCAAGAGTTGTTTTCTGGTAAGAAGAGTCACTATTGCGCTCCCATTGCCAGACACAGTGCAAATAGTACTCGCGTCTGCTCCCAGCAAGTACAGTGTATTGGACTGAAGAGGACCTACTGTTCTTGTCAGTTTCCTAAGCAGAATTGAACTAGATATGGCCATGTGTGTACGAAGCCCAGTTCTTTTGTTCTGAGCAAGTTCACTGTTCTGGCGCTATAGGAAACATGTAGAGTAGAAGAGTGCTCTTTTTTCAAAAGCAGAGTGTGTTTCCTGTAAGGCGACCTAGCGTTTCTTTCCCAGTCCTAAATGGAGTAAAATAACATGCAGTTTTGGGTCCTACGAGCAAGAGTTGTTTTCTGGTAAGAAGAGTCACTATAGTGCTCCCATTTCCATACACAGTGCAAATAGCACTCGTGTCTGCTCCCAGCAAGTGCAGTGTATTGGACTAAAGAGGATCTACTGTTCTTGTCAGTTTCCTAAGCAGAGTTGAATTAGATATGGCCCGTGTGTGTAGGAAGCACAGTTCTTTTGTTCTGAGCAAGCTCACTGTTTTGGCCATACAGGAAACACAGTAGAGTAGAAGAGTGCTCTTTTCTCAAAAGCAGAGTGTGTTTCTTGTAAGGCGAACTAGCGTTTGTTTTCCAGTCCTAAATGGAGTTGAATCCCATGCAATATCTGGTCTTAGAGAGCAAGAGTTGTTTTCTGGTAAGAAGAGTCACTATTGCGCTCCCACTGTCATACACAGTGCAAATAGCACTGGCGTCTGTTCCCAGCATGTACAGAGTATTGGACTGAAGAGGATCTACTGTTCTTGTCAGTTTCCTAAGCAGAGTTCAACTAGATATGGCCTGTGTGTGTAGGAAGCACAGTTCTTTTGTTCTGAGCAAGCTCAATGTTTTGGCCCTACAGGAAACACAGTAGAGTAGAAGAGTGCTCTTTTATAAAGCAGAGTGTGTTTCTTGTAAGGCAAGCTAGTGTTTATTTCCCAGTCCTAAATGGAGTTGACTCCCATGCAGTTTCTGGTCCTACGAGCAAGAGTTGTTTTCTGATAAGAAGAGTCACTATTGTGCTCCTATTGCCATACACAGTGCAAATAGCACTCGCATCTGTTCCCAGCAAGTACAGTGTATTGGATTGAAGAGGAGCTACCTTCTTGTCAGTTTCCTAAGCAGAGTTCAACTAGATATGGCCAGTGTGTGTAGGAAGCACAGTTCTTTTTTCTGTGCAAGTTCAATGTTCGGACCCCATATGAACCACAGTAGAATAGAAAACTGCTCTTTCCTCAAAAGCAGAGTGTGTTTCTTGTCAGGCGAGCTAGCGTTTGTTTCTCAGTCCTAAATGGAGTTGAATCACATGCAGTTTTTGGTCCTATGAGCAAGAGTTGTTTTCTGGTAAGGAAAGTCACTATTGTGCTCCCTTTGCCATACACAGTGCAAGTAGCACTCGCGTCTGTTCCCAGCAAGTACAGTGTATTGAACTGAAGAGGAGCTACTGTTCTTGTCAGTTTCCTAAGCAGAGTTGAACTAGATATGGCCCATGTGTGTAGGAAGCACAGTTCTTTTGGTCTCAGCAAGCTCACTGTTCGGACAGCATATGAACCACAGTGAAATAGAAGACTGCTCTTTTCTCAAAAGCAGAGTGTGTTTCTTGTAAGGCGAGCTAGCATTTGTTTCCCAGTCCTAAATGAAGTTGAATCTCATGCAGTTTTTGGTCCTACGAGCAAGAGTTGTTTACTCGTAAGCAAAGTCACTATTGCGTTCCCATTGCCAAACACAGTGCAAATAGCACTCGCGTCTGTTCCCAGCAAGGACAGTGTATTGGACTGAAGATGAGCTACTGTTCTTGTCAGTTTCCTAAGCAGAGTTGAACTACATATGTCCCGTGTGTAGGAAGCACAGTTCTTTTGTTCTGAGTAAGCTCAATGTTCGGACCCCATATGAACCACAGTAGAATAGAAGACTGCTCCTTTTTCTCAAAAGCAGAGTGTGTTTCTTGTAAGGCGAGCTAGAGTTTGTTTCCCAGTCCTAAATGGAGTTGAATCACATGCAGTTTTTGGTCCTATGAGCAAGAGTTGTTTTCTCGTAATCAAAGTCACTATTGTGCTCCCATTGCCATACACAGTGCAAATAGCACTCGCGTCTGTTCCCAGCAAGTACAGTGTATTGGACTGAAGAGGAGCTACTGTTCTTGTCAGTTTCCTAAGCAGAGTTGAACTAGATATGGCCCATGTGTGTAGGAAGCCCAGTTCTTTTGTTCTGAGCAAGCTCAATGTTCGGACCCCATATGAACCACAGTAGAATAGAAGACTGCTCTTTTCTCAAAAGCAGAGTGTGTTTCTTGTAAGGCGAGCTAGCGTTTGTTTCCCAGTGCTAAATGGAGTTGAATCACATGCAGTTTTTGGTCCTATGAGCAAGAGTTGTTTTCTGGTAAGGAAAGTCACTATTGCGCTCCCTTTGCCATACACAGTGCAAATAGCACTCGCGTCTGTTCCCAGCAAGTACAGTGTATTGGACTGAAGAGGAGCTACTGTTCTTGTCAGTTTCCTAAGCAGAGTTGAACTAGATATGGCCCATGTGTGTAGGAAGCACAGTTCTTTTGTTCTGAGCAAGCTCACTGTTCGGACCCCATAGGAAACACAGTAGAGTAGAAGAGTGCTCTTTTCTCAAAAGCAGAGTGTGTTTCTTGTAAGGCGAGCTAGCGTTTGTTTCCCAGTCCTAAATGGAGTTGAATCACATGCAGTTTCTTGTCCTACGAGCAAGAGTTGTTTTCTGGTAAAAAGAGTCACTGTTGCGCTCCCATTGTCATACACAGGCCAAATAGCACTGGCGTCTGTTCCCAGCATGTACAGTGTATTGGACTGAAGGGGATCTACTGTTCTTGTGAGTTTCCTAAGCAGAATTGAACTAGATATGGCCGTATTTGTAGGAAGCACAGTAATTTTGTTCTGAGTAAACTCAATGTTCTGGCCCTATAGGAAACACAGTAGAGTAGAAGAGTGCTCTTTTATCAAAAGCAGAGTGTGTTTCTTGTAAGGAGAGCTAGCGTTTGTTTCCCAGTGCTAAATGGAGTTGAATCACATGCAGTTTTTGGTACTACGAGCACGAGTTGTTTTCTGGTAAGGAAAGTACACTATTGTGCTCCCATTGCCATACACATTGCAAATAGCACTGGCGACTGTTCCAGCAAGTACAGTGTATTGGACTGAAGAGGAGCTACTGTTCTTGTCAGTTTCCTAAGCAGAGTTGAACTAGATATGGCCCGTGTGTGTAGGAAGCACAGTTCTTTTATTCTGAGCAAGCTCAATGTTCGGACCCCATATGAACCACAGTAGAATAGAAGACTGCTCTTTTCTCAAAAGCAAAGTGTGTTTCTTGTAAGGCGAGCTAGCGTTTGTTTCCCAGTCCTAAATGGAGTTGAATCACATGCAGTTTTTGGTCCTATGAACAAGAGTTGTTTTCTAGTAAGGAAAGTCACTATTGTGTTCCCTTTGCCATACACAGTGCAAATAGCACTCGCATCTGTTCCTAGCAAGTACAGTGTATTGCACTGAAGAGGAGCTACTGTTCTTGTCAGTTTCCTAAGCAGGGTTGAACTAGATATGGCCCCTGTGTGTAGGAAGCATAGTTCTTTTGTTCTCAGCAAGCTCACTTTTCGGAACCCTTAGGAAACACAGTAGAGTAGAAGAGTGCTCTTTTCTCAAAAGCAGAGTGTGTTTCTTGTAAGGCGAGCTAGCGTTTGTTTCCCAGTCCTAAATGGAGTTGAATCACATGCAGTTTCTTGTCCTATGAGCAAGAGTTGTTTTCTGGCAAGAAGAGTCACTATTGCACTCCCATTGTCATACACAGGGCAAATAGAACTGGCGTCTGTTCCCAGCATGTACAGTGTATTGGACTGAAGAGGATCTACTGTTCTTGTGAGTTTCCTAAGCAGAATTGAACTAGATATGGCCGTATTTGTAGGAAGCACAGTTCTTTTGTTCTGAGCAAAATCACTGTTCTGGCCCTTTAGGAAACACAGTTGAGTAGAAGAGTGCTCTTTTATCAAAATCAGAGTGTCTTTCTTGTAAGGCAAGCTAGTGTTTATTTCCCAGTCCTAAATGGAGTTGAATCCCATGCAGTTTCTGGTCCTACCAGCAAGAGTTGTTTTCTGATAAGAAGAGTCACTATTGTGCTCCTATTGCCACACACAGTGCAAATAGCACTGCATCTGTTCCCAGCAAGTACAGTGTAATGGATTGAAGAGGAGCTACTGTTCTTGTCAGTTTCCTAAGCAGAGTTGAACTAGATATGGCCAGTGTGTGTAGGAAGCACAGTTCTTTTTTCTGAGCAAGCTCAATGTTCGGACCCCATATGAACCACAGTAGAATAGAAGACTGCTCTTTTCTCAAAAGCAGAGTGTGTTTCTTGTAAGGCGAGCTAGCGTTTGTTTCTCAGTCCTAAATGGAGTTGAATCACATGCAGTTTTTGGTCCTACGAGCAAGAGTTGTTTTCTGGTAAGGAAAGTCACTATTGCGCTCCCTTTGCCATACACAGTGCAAATAGGACTCGCGTCTGTTCCCAGCAAGTACAGTGTATTGAACTGAAGAGGAGCTACTGTTCTCGTCACTTTCCTAAGCAGAGTTGAACTAGATATGGCCCATGTGTGTAGGAAGCACAGTTCTTTTGTTCTCAGCAAGCTCACTGTTCGGACACCATATGAACCACAGTGAAATAGAAGACTGCTCTTTTCTCAAAAGCAGAGTGTGTTTCTTGTAAGGCGAGCTAGCGTTTGTTTCCCAGTCCTAAATGGAGTTGAATCTCATGCAGTTTTTGGTCCTACGAGCAAGAGTTGTTTACTCGTAAGCAAAGTCACTATTGCGCTCCCATTGCCATACACAGTGCAAATAGCACTCGCGTCTGTTCCCAGCAAGGACAGAGTATTGGACTGAAGAGGAGCTACTGTTCTTGTCAGTTTCCTAAGCAGAGTTGAACTAGATATGTCCCTTGTGTAGGAAGCACAGTTCTTTTGTTCTGAGTAAGCTCAATGTTCGGACCCCATATGAACCACAGTAGAATAAAAGACTGCTCCTTTTTCTCAAAAGCAGAGTGTTTTTCTTGTAAGGCGAGCTAGAGTTTGTTTCCCAGTCCTAAATGGAGTTGAATCACATGCAGTTTTTGGTCCTACGAGCAAGAGTTGTTTTCTCATAAGCAAAGTCACTATTGCGCTCACATTGCCATACACAGTGCAAATAGCACTGGCGTCTGTTCCAGCAAGTACAGTGTATTGGACTGAAGAGGAGCTACTGTTCTTGTCAGTTTCCTAAGCAGAGTTGAACTAGATATGGCCCGTGTGTGTAGGAAGCACAGTTCTTTTGTTCTGAGCAAGCTCACTGTTCAGACCCCATAGGAAACACAGTAGAGTAGAAGAGTGCTCTTTTCTCAAAAGCAGAGTGTGTTTCTTGTAAGGCGAGCTAGCGTTTGTTTCCCAGTCCTAAATTGAGTTGAATTCCATGCAGTTTCTTGTCCTACGAGCAAGAGTTGTTTTCTGGTAAGAAGAATCACTATTGCGCTCCCATTGTCATACACAGGGCAAATAGCACTGGCGTCTGTTCCCAGCATGTACAGTGTATTGGACTGAAGAGGATCTACTGTTCTTGTCAGTTTCCTAAGCAGAATTGAACTAGATATGGCCGTATTTGTAGGAAGCACAGTTTTTTTGTTCTGAGCAAACTCACTGTTCTGGCCCTATAGGAGACACAGTAGAGTAGAAGAGTGCTCTTTTCTCAAAAGCAGAGTGTGTTTCTTGTTAGGCGAGCTAGCGTTTGTTTCCCAGTCCTAAATGGAGTTGAATCACATGCAGTTTTTGTTCCTATGCGCAAGAGTTGTTTTCTGGTAAGTAAAGTCACTATTGCGCTCCCATTTCCATACACAGTGCAAATAGCACTCGCATCTGTTCCCAGGAAGTACAGTGTATTGGACTGAAGCGGAGCTGCTGTTCTTGTCAGTTTGCTAAGCAGAGTTGAACTAGATATGGCCCCTGTGTGTAGGAAGCACAGTTCTTTTGTTCTGAGCAAGCTCACTGTTCGGACCTCATAGGAAACACAGAAGAGTAGAAGAGTGCTCTTTTCTCAAAAGCAGAGTGTGTTTCTTGTAAGGCAAGCTAGTGTTTGTTTCCCAGTCCTAAATGGAGTTGAATCACATGCAGTTTCTGGTCCTACGAGCAAGAGGTGTTTTCTGGTTAAAAAAAGTCACTATAGCGCTCCCATTGCCATATACAGTGTAAATAGCACTCGCGTCTGTTCCCAGCAAGTACAGTGTATTGGACTGAAGAGGATCTACTGTTCTTGTCAGTTTCCTAAGCAGAATTGAACTAGATATGGCCATATTTCTAGGAAGCACAGTTCTTTTGTCCTGAGCAAACTCACTGTTTTTGCCCTATAGCAAACACAGTAGAGTAGAAGAGTGCTCTTTTCTCAAAAGCAGAGTGTGTTTCTAGTAAGGCGAGCTAGCGTTTGTTTCCCAGTTCTAAATGCAGTTGAATCACATCCAGTTTCTGGTCCTACAAGCAAGAGTTGTTTTCTGGTAAGAAGAGTCACTATAGCGCTCCCATTTTCATACACAGGGCAAATAGCACTGGCGTCTGTTCCCAGCATGTACAGTGTATTGGACTGAAGAGGATCTACTGTTCTTGTCAGTTTCCTAAGCAGAGTTGAACTAGATATGGCCCCTGTGTGTAGGAAGCACAGTTCTTTTGTTCTGAGCAAGCTCACTGTTCAGACCCCATAGGAAACACAGTTGAGTAGAAGAGTGCTCTTTTATCAAAATCAGAGTGTCTTTCTTGTAAGGCAAGCTAGTGTTTATTTCCCAGTCCTAAATGGA
The DNA here is from genome assembly GCF_949786415.1 of Peromyscus eremicus. Classification (NCBI taxonomy): domain Eukaryota; kingdom Metazoa; phylum Chordata; class Mammalia; order Rodentia; family Cricetidae; genus Peromyscus; species Peromyscus eremicus. Next base: position 131,898 of record NW_026734972.1, on the reverse strand, counting down.
GTTGACTCCCATGCAGTTTCTGGTCCTACGAGCAAGAGTTGTTTTCTGATAAGAAGAGTCACTATTGTGCTCCTATTGCCATACACAGTGCAAATAGCACTCGCATCTGTTCCCAGCAAGTACAGTGTATTGGATTGAAGTGGAGCTACCTTCTTGTCAGTTTCCTAAGCAGAGTTCAACTAGATATGGCCAGTGTGTGTACGAAGCACAGTTCTTTTTTCTGAGCAAGCTCAATGATCGGACCCCATATGAACCACAGTAGAATAGAAGACTGCTCTTTTCTCAAAAGCAGAGTGTGTTTCTTGTCAGGCGAGCTAGCGTTTGTTTCTCAGTCCTAAATGGAGTTGAATCACATGCAGTTTTTGGTCCTACGAGCAAGAGTTGTTTTCTGGTAAGGAAAGTCACTATTGTGCTCCCTTTGCCATACACAGTGCAAATAGCACTCGCGTCTGTTCCCAGCAAGTACAGTGTATTGAACTGAAGAGGAGCTACTGTTCTTGTCAGTTTCCTAAGCAGAGTTGAACTAGATATGGCCCATGTGTGTAGGAAGCACAGTTCTTTTGTTCTCAGCAAGCTCACTGTTCGGACAGCATATGAACCACAGTGAAATAGAAGACTGCTCTTTTCTCAAAAGCAGAGTGTGTTTCTTGTAAGGCGAGCTAGCGTTTGTTTCCCAGTCCTAAATGAAGTTGAATCTCATGCAGTTTTTGGTCCTACGAGCAAGAGTTGTTTACTCGTAAGCAAAGTCACTATTGCGTTCCCATTGCCATACACAGTGCAAATAGCACTCGCGTCTGTTCCCAGCAAGGACAGTGTATTGGACTGAAGATGAGCTACTGTTCTTGTCAGTTTCCTAAGCAGAGTTGAACTACATATGTCCCGTGTGTAGGAAGCACAGTTCTTTTGTTCTGAGTAAGCTCAATGTTCGGACCCCATATGAACCACAGTAGAATAGAAGACTGCTCCTTTTTCTCAAAAGCAGAGTGTGTTTGTTGTAAGGCGAGCTAGAGTTTGTTTCCCAGTCCTAAATGGAGTTGAATCACATGCAGTTTTTGGTCCTACGAGCAAGAGTTGTTTTCTCGTAATCAAAGTCACTATTGTGCTCCCATTGCCATACACAGTGCAAATAGCACTCGCGTCTGTTCCCAGCAAGTACAGTGTATTGGACTGAAGAGGAGCTACTGTTCTTGTCAGTTTCCTAAGCAGAGTTGAACTAGATATGGCCCATGTGTGTAGGAAGCCCAGTTCTTTTGTTCTGAGCAAGCTCAATGTTCGGACCCCATATGAACCACAGTAGAATAGAAGACTGCTCTTTTCTCAAAAGCAGAGTGTGTTTCTTGTAAGGCGAGCTAGCGTTTGTTTCCCAGTGCTAAATGGAGTTGAATCACATGCAGTTTTTGGTCCTATGAGCAAGAGTTGTTTTCTGGTAAGGAAAGTCACTATTGCGCTCCCTTTGCCATACACAGTGCAAATAGCACTCGCGTCTGTTCCCAGCAAGTACAGTGTATTGGACTGAAGAGGAGCTACTGTTCTTGTCAGTTTCCTAAGCAGAGTTGAACTAGATATGGCCCATGTGTGTAGGAAGCACAGTTCTTTTGTTCTGAGCAAGCTCACTGTTCGGACCCCATAGGAAACACAGTAGAGTAGAAGAGTGCTCTTTTCTCAAAAGCAGAGTGTGTTTCTTGTAAGGCGAGCTAGCGTTTGTTTCCCAGTCCTAAATGGAGTTGAATCACATGCAGTTTCTTGTCCTACGAGCAAGAGTTGTTTTCTGGTAAAAAGAGTCACTGTTGCGCTCCCATTGTCATACACAGGCCAAATAGCACTGGCGTCTGTTCCCAGCATGTACAGTGTATTGGACTGAAGAGGATCTACTGTTCTTGTCAGTTTCCTAAGCAGAATTGAACTAGATATGGCCGTATTTGTAGGAAGCACAGTAATTTTGTTCTGAGCAAACTCAATGTTCTGGCCCTATAGGAAACACAGTAGAGTAGAAGAGTGCTCTTTTATCAAAAGCAGAGTGTGTTTCTTGTAAGGAGAGCTAGCGTTTGTTTCCCAGTCCTAAATGGAGTTGAATCACATGCAGTTTTTGGTACTACGAGCACGAGTTGTTTTCTGGTAAGGAAAGTACACTATTGTGCTCCCATTGCCATACACATTGCAAATAGCACTGGCGACTGTTCCAGCAAGTACAGTGTATTGGAATGAAGAGGAGCTACTGTTCTTGTCAGTTTCCTAAGCAGAGTTGAACTAGATATGGCCTGTGTGTGTAGGAAGCACAGTTCTTTTATTCTGAGCAAGCTCAATGTTCGGACCCCATATGAACCACAGTAGAATAGAAGACTGCTCTTTTCTCAAAAGCAAAGTGTGTTTCTTGTAAGGCGAGCTAGTGTTTGTTTCCCAGTCCTAAATGGAGTTGAATCACATGCAGTTTTTGGTCCTATGAACAAGAGTTGTTTTCTAGTAAGGAAAGTCACTATTGTGTACCCTTTGCCATACACAGTGCAAATAGCACTCGCATCTGTTCCTAGCAAGTACAGTGTATTGCACTGAAGAGGAGCTACTGTTCTTGTCAGTTTCCTAAGCAGGGTTGAACTAGATATGGCCCCTGTGTGTAGGAAGCATAGTTCTTTTGTTCTCAGCAAGCTCACTTTTCGGAACCCTTAGGAAACACAGTAGAGTAGAAGAGTGCTCTTTTCTCAAAAGCAGAGTGTGTTTCTTGTAAGGCGAGCTAGCGTTTGTTTCCCAGTCCTAAATGGAGTTGAATCACATGCAGTTTCTTGTCCTATGAGCAAGAGTTGTTTTCTGGCAAGAAGAGTCACTATTGCACTCCCATTGTCATACACAGGGCAAATAGAACTGGCGTCTGTTCCCAGCATGTACAGTGTATTGGACTGAAGAGGATCTACTGTTCTTGTGAGTTTCCTAAGCAGAATTGAACTAGATATGGCCGTATTTGCAGGAAGCACAGTTCTTTTGTTCTGAGCAAAATCACTGTTCTGGCCCTTTAGGAAACACAGTTGAGTAGAAGAGTGCTCTTTTATCAAAATCAGAGTGTCTTTCTTGTAAGGCAAGCTAGTGTTTATTTCCCAGTCCTAAATGGAGTTGAATCCCATGCAGTTTCTGGTCCTACGAGCAAGAGTTGTTTTCTGATAAGAAGAGTCACTATTGTGCTCCTATTGCCACACACAGTGCAAATAGCACTTGCATCTGTTCCCAGCAAGTACAGTGTAATGGATTGAAGAGGAGCTACTGTTCTTGTCAGTTTCCTAAGCAGAGTTGAACTAGATATGGCCAGTGTGTGTAGGAAGCACAGTTCTTTTTTCTGAGCAAGCTCAATGTTCGGACCCCATATGAACCACAGTAGAATAGAAGACTGCTCTTTTCTCAATAGCAGAGTGTGTTTCTTGTAAGGCGAGCTAGCGTTTGTTTCTCAGTCCTAAATGGAGTTGAATCACATGCAGTTTTTGGTCCTACGAGCAAGAGTTGTTTTCTGGTAAGGAAAGTCACTATTGCGCTCCCTTTGCCATACACAGTGCAAATAGCACTCGCGTCTGTTCCCAGCAAGTACAGTGTATTGAACTGAAGAGGAGCTACTGTTCTCGTCACTTTCCTAAGCAGAGTTGAACTAGATATGGCCCATGTGTGTAGGAAGCACAGTTCTTTTGTTCTCAGCAAGCTCACTGTTCGGACACCATATGAACCACAGTGAAATAGAAGACTGCTCTTTTCTCAAAAGCAGAGTGTGTTTCTTGTAAGGCAAGCTAGCGTTTGTTTGCCAGTCCTAAATGGAGTTGAATCTCATGCAGTTTTTGGTCCTACGAGCAAGAGTTGTTTACTCGTAAGCAAAGTCACTATTGCGCTCCCATTTCCATACACAGTGCAAATAGCACTCGCATCTGTTCCCAGCAAGGACAGTGTATTGGACTGAAGAGGAGCTACTGTTCTTGTCAGTTTCCTAAGCAGAGTTGAACTAGATATGTCCCTTGTGTAGGAAGCACAGTTCTTTTGTTCTGAGTAAGCTCAATGTTCGGACCCCATATGTACCACAGTAGAATAGAAGACTGCTCCTTTTTCTCAAAAGCAGAGTGTGTTTCTTGTAAGGCGAGCTAGAGTTTGTTTCCCAGTCCTAAATGGAGTTGAATCACATGCAGTTTTTGGTCCTACGAGCAAGAGTTGTTTTCTCGTAATCAAAGTCACTATTGCGCTCCCATTGCCATACACAGTGCAAATAGCACTCGCGTCTGTTCCCAGCAAGTACAGTGTATTGGACTGAAGAGGAGCTACTGTTCTTGTCAGTTTCCTAAGCAGAGTTGAACTAGATATGGCCCATGTGTGTAGGAAGCCCAGTTCTTTTGTTCTGAGCAAGCTCAATGTTCGGACCCCATAGGAAACACAGTAGAGTAGAAGAGTGCTCTTTTCTCAAAAGCAGAGTGTGTTTCTTGTAAGGCGAGCTAGCGTTTGTTTCCCAGTCCTAAGTGAAGTTGAATCACATGCAGTTACTGGTACTAAGAGCAAGAGTTGTTTTCTGGTAAGAAGAGTCACTATTGTGCTCTCATTGCCGTACACCGTGCAAATAGCACTCGCATCTCTTCCCAGCAAGTACAGTGTATTGGACTGAAGCGGAGCTACTGTTCTTGTCAGTTTCCTAAGCAGAGTTGAACTAGATATGGCCCGTGTGTGTAGGAAGCACAGTTCTTTTGTTCTGAGCAAGCTCACTGTTCTGGCCCTATAGGAAACACAGTAGAGTAGAAGAGTATTCTTTTCTCAAAAGCAGAGTGTGTTTCTTGTAAGTCGAGCTAGCGTTTGTTTCCCAGTTTTAAATGGACTTGAATCACATGCAGTTTCTGGTCCTACAAGCAAGAGGTTTTTCTGGTAAGAAGAGTCACTATTGCGCTCCCATTGTCATACACAGGGCAAATAGCACTGGCATTTGTTCCCAGCATGTACAGTGTATTGGACTGAAGAGGATCTACTGTTCTTGTTAGGTTCCTAAGCAGAGTTGAACTAGATATGGCCCGTGTGTGTATGAAGCACATTTCTTTTGTTCTGAGCAAGCTCACTGTTCTGGCCCTATAGGAAACACAGAGGAGTAGAAGGGTCATCTTTTCTCAAAAGCAGAGTGTGTTTCTTGTAAGGCAAGCTAGCGTTTGCTTCCCAGACCTAAATGGAGTTGAATCACATGCAGTTTCTGGTCCTACGAGCACGAGTTGTTTTCTAGTAAGAAGAGTCACTATTGTGCTCCTATTGTCATACACAGTGCAAATAGCACTCGCATCTGTTCCCAGCAAGTACAGTGTATTGGACTGAAGAGGATCTACTGTTCTTGTCAGTTTCCTAAGCAGAGTTGAACTAGATATGGCCCGTGTGTGTATGAAGCACAGTTCTTTTGTTCTGAGCAAGCTCACATTTCGAACCCCATAGGAAACACAGTAGAGAAGAAGAGTGCACTTTTCTCAAAAGCAGAGTGTGTTTCTTGTAAGGCGAGCTAGCGTTTGTTTCCCAGTCCTAAATGGAGTTGAATCACATGCAGTTTTTGGTCCTACGCGCAAGGGTTGTTTTCTGGTAAGAAAAGTCACTATTGTGCTCCCATTGCAAAACACAGTGCAAATAGCACTCGCATCTGTTCCCAGTAAGTACAGTGTATTGGACTGAAGAGGAGCTACTGTTCTTGTCAGTTTCCTAAGCAGAGTTGAACTAGATATGGCCTGTGTGTATAGGAAGCACAGCTCTTTTGTTCTGAGCTAGCTCACTGTGCGGACCCCATAGGAAACTCAGTGCTCTTTTCTCAAAAGCAGAGTGTGTTTCTTTTAAGGCGAGATAGCGTTTGCATCCCAGATCTGAATGGAGTTGAATCACATGCAGTTTCTGGTCCTACAAGCAAGAGTTGTTTTCTGGTAAGAAGAGTCACTATTGTGCTCGCATTGTCATACACAGGGCAAATAGCACTGGCGTCTTTTCCCAGCATGTATAGCGTATTGGACTGAAGAGGATCTACTGTTCTTGTCAGTTTCCTACACAGAGTTGAACTAGATATAGCCCGTGTGTGTGGGACGCACAGTTCTTTTGTTCTGAGCAAGCTCACTGTTCTCGCCCTATAGGAAACACAGTATAGTAGATGAGTGCTCTTTTCTCAAAAGCAGAGTGTGTTTCTTGTAAGGCGAGCTAGCGTTTGTTTCCCAGTCCTGAATGGAGTTGAATCACATGCAGTTTTTGGTCCTACGCTCAAGAGTTGTTTTCTGGTAAGGAAAGTCACTATTGCGCTCCCATTGCCAAACACAGTACAAATAGCACTCGCATCTCTTCCCAGCAAGTACAGTGTATTGGACTGAAGAGGAGCTACTGTTCTTGTCAGTTTCCTAAGCAGAGTTGAACTAGATATGGCCCGTGTGCGTAGGAAGCACAGTTCTTTTGTTCTGAGCAAGCTCACTGTTCGGAACCCATAGGACACATAGTAGAGAAGAAGAGTGCTCTTTTCTCAAAAGCAGAGTGTGTTTCTTGTAAGGCAAGCTAGTTTTGTTTCCAGTCCTAAATGAATTTGAATCACATGCAGTTTCTGGTCCTACGAGTAGAGTTATATTTTGGTAAGAAGAGTCACTATTGTGCTCCCATTGCCATATACAGTACAAATAACACTTTCGTCTGTTCCAATCAAGTACAGTGTATTGAACTGAAGAGGAGCTACTGTTTTTGTCAGTTTCCTACGCAGAGTTGAACTAGATGTGGCCCGTGTGTATAGAAAGCACAGTTCTTTTGTTCTGAGCAAGCTCACTGTTCGGACCCCGTAGATAACACAGTAGAGTAGAAGAGTGCTCTTTTCTCAAAAGCAGAGTGTGTTTCTTGTAAGGCGAGCTAGCGTTTGCTTCCCAGACCTAAATGGAGTTGAATCACATGCAGTTTCTGGTCCTACAAGCAAGAGTTGTTTTCTGGTAAGAAGAGTCACTATTGCGCTCCCATTGTCATACACAGGGCAAATAGCACTGGCGTCTGTTCCCAGCATGTACAGTGTATTGGACTGAAGAGGATCTACTGTTCTTGTCAGTTTCCAATGCAGAGTTGAACTAGATATGGCCATGTGTGCAGGAAGTACAGTTCTTTTGTTCTGAGCTAGCTCACTGCTCTGGCCCTATAGGAAACACAGTAGAGTAGAAGAGTGCATTTTTCTCAAAAGCAGAGTGTGTTTCTTGTAAGGCGAGCTAGCGTTTTTTTCCCAGTCCTAAATGGATTTGAATCACATGCAGTTTCTGTTCCTACGAGCAAGAGATGTTTTCTGGTAAGAAGAGTCACTATTATGTTCCCATTGTCATACATAGGGCAAATAGCACTGGCTTCTTTTCCCAGCAAGTACAGTGTATTGCACTGAAAAGGATCTACTGTTCTTGTCAGTTTCCTAAGCAGAATTGAACTAGATATGGCCATGTGTGCAGGAAGTACAGTTCTTTTGTTCTGAGCTAGCTCACTGCTCTGGCCCTATAGGAAACACAGTAGAGTAGAAGAGTGCTCTTTTCTCAAAAGCAGAGTGTGTTTCTTGTAAGGCGAGCTAGTGTTTTTTTCCCAGTCCTAAATGGAGTTGAATCACATGCAGTTTTTGGTCCTACGCGCAAGAGTTGTTTTCTGGTAAGGAAAGTCACTATTGCGCTCCCATTGCCAAACACAGTGCAAATAGCACTCGCTTCTGTTCCCAGCAAATACAGTGTATTGGACTGAAGAGGAGCTACTGTTCTTGTCAGTTTCCTAAGCAGAATTGAACTGGATATGGCCATTTGTGTAGGAAGCACAGTTCTTTTGTTCTGTGCAAGCTCACTGTACTGGCCCTATAGGAAACACAGTAGAGTAGAAGACTGCTCTTTTCTCAAAAGCAGAGTGTGTTTCTTGTAAGTCGAGCTAGTTTTTTTTTCCCAGTCCTAAATGGAGTCGAATCACATGCAGTTTTTGGTCCTACGAGCAAGAGTTGTTTTCTGGTAAGGAAAGTCACTATTATGCTCCCATTGAAATTCACAGTGCAAATAGCGCTCGCGTCTGTTCCCAGTAAGTACAGTGTATTGGACTGAAGAGGAGCTACTGTTCTTGACAGTTTCCTAAGCAGAGTTGAACTACATGTGGCCCGTGTGCGAAGGAAGCACAGTTCTTTTGTTCTGAGCAAGCTCACTGTTCAGAACCCATAGGACACATAGTAGAGAAGAAGAGTGCTCTTTTCTCAAAATCAGAGTGTGTTTCTTGTAATGCGAGATAGCTTTTGTTTCCCAGGCCTAAATGAATTTGAATCACATGCAGTTTCTGGTCCTACGATTAGAGTTATTTTTTGGTAAGACGAGTCACTATTGCGCTCCCATTGCCATACACAGTACAAATAGCACTTGCGTCTGTTCCAGTCAAGTACAGTGTATTGGACTGAAGAGGAGCTACTGTTCTTGTCAGTTTCCTAAGCAGAGTTGACCTAGATATGGCCAGTGTGTATAGGAAGCACAGTTCATTTGTTCTGAGCAAGCTCACTGTTCGGACCGCATAGAAAACACAGTAGAGTAGAAGAGTGCTCTTTTCTCAAAAGCAGAGTGTGTTTCTTGTAAGGCGAGCTAGCTTTTGCTTCCCAGACATAATGGAGTTGAATCCCATGCAGTTTCTGGTCCTATGAGCAAGAGTTGTTTTCTGGTAACAAGAGTCACTATTGCGCTCCCATTGTCATATACAGGGCAAATAGCACTGGCGTCTGTTCCCAGCATGTACAGTGTATTAAACTGAAGAGGATCTCCTGTTCTTGTCAGTTTCCGATGCAGAGTTGAACTAGATATGGCCCGTGTGTGTAGGAAGCACAGTTCTTTTGTTCTGAGCAAGCTCACTGCTCTGGCCCTATAGGAAACACAGTAGAGAAGAAGAGTACTCTTTTCTCAAAAGCAGAGCTTGTTTCTTGTAAGGCAAGCTAGCGTTTGTTTCCCATCCTAAGTGGAGTTGATTCACATGCAGTTTCTGGTCTTAAGAGCCAGAGAGGTTTTCTAGTAAGAAGAGTCACTATTGTACTCCCATTGCTCTACAAAGTACAAATAGCACTCACGTCTGTTCCCAGAAAGTACAGTGTATTGGACTGAAGAGGAGCTACTGTTCTCATAAGTTGCCTAAGCAAAGTTGAACTAGATATGTCCCGTGTGTGTAGGATGCACAGTTCTTTTGTTCTGAGCAAGCTCACTGTTCTGGTCCTTTAGGAAACACAGTAGAGTAGAAGTGTGCCCTTTTTTCAAAAGCAGAGCTTGTTTCTTGTAAGGCAAGCTAGCGTTTGTTTCCCAGTCCTAAGTGGAGTTGAATCACATGCAGTTTCTGGTCCTACGAGCATGAGTTTTTTTCTGGTAAAAAGAGTCACTATTGCGCTCCCAATGCTGTACACAGTGCAAATAGCACTGGCGTCTGTCCCCAGGAAGTACAGTGTATTGGACTGAAGGGGATCTACTGTTCTTGACAGTTTCCTAAGCAGAGTTGAACTAGATATCGCCCGTGTGTATAGGAAGCACAGTTCTTTTGTTCTGAGCAAGCTCACTGTTCGGACCCCATAGGAAACACAGTAGAGTAGAAGAGTGCTCTTTTCTCAAAGCAGAGTGTGTTTCTTGTAAGGCGAGCTAGCGTTTGTTTCCCAGTCCTAAGTGGTGTTGAATCACATGCAGTTACTGGTACTAAGAGCAAGAGTTGTTTTCTGGTAAGAAGAGTCACTATTGTGCTCCCACTGCCGTACTCCGTGCAAATAGCACTGGCATCTGTTCCCAGCAAGTACAGTGTATTGGACTGAAGAGGAGCTACTGTTCTTGTCAGTTTCTTAAGCAGAGTTGAACTAGATATGGCCCGTGTGCGTAGGAAGCACAGTTCTTTTGTTCTGAACAAGCTCACTGTTCAGAACCCATAGGACACATAGCAGAGAAGAAGAGTGCTCATTTCTCAAAAGCAGAGTGTGTTTCTTGTAAGGCAAGCTAGCTTTTGTTTCCCAGTCCTAAATGAATTTGAATCACATGCAGTTTCTGGTCCTACGATTAGAGTTATTTTTTGGTAAGAAGAGTCACTATTGCACTCCCATTGCCATACACAGCACAAATAGCACTTGTGTCTGTTCCAATCAAGTACAGTGTATTGGTCTGAAGAGGAGCTACTGTTCTTGTCAGTTTCCTAAGCAGAGTTGAACTAGATGTGGCCCGTGTGTATAGGAAGCACAGTTCTTTTGTTCTGAGCAAGCTCACTGTTCGGACCCCATAGGAAACACAGTAGAGTAGAAGAGTGCTCATTTCTCAAAAGCAGAGTGTGTTTCTTGTAAGGCGAGCTAGCGTTTGTTTCCCAGTCCTAAGTGGATTGAAACAAATGCAGTTTCTTGTCCTAAGAGCAAGAGTTGTTTTCTAGTAAGAAGAGTCACTATTGTGCTCCCATTGCCATACACAGTACAAATAGCACTCGCGTCTGTTTCCAGCAAGTACAGTATATTGGTCTGAAGAGGAGCTACTGTTCTTGTCAGTTTCCTAAGCAGAGTTTAACTAGATATGACCCATGTGTAGGAAGCACAGTTCTATTGTTCTGAGCAAGCTCACTGTTTGGAAGCCACAGGAAACACAATAGAGTAGATGTGTGCCCTATTCACAAAAGCAGAGTGTGTTTCTTGTAAGCGAGCTGGCGTTTGTTTCCCAATCCTAAATGGAGTTGAATCACATGCAGTTTCTGGTCCTATGAGCAAGAGTTGTTTTCTGGTAAGAAGAGACACTATTGCGCTCCCATTGCCATACACATTACAAATAGCACTCGCGTCTGTTTCCAGGAAGTACAGTGTATTGGTCTGAAGAGGAGCTACTGTTCTTGTCAGTTTCCTAAGCAGAGTTGAACTAGATATGGCCCGTGTGTGTAGAAAGCACAGTTCTTTTGTTCTCAGCAAGCTCACTGTTCGGACCACATAGAAAACACAGTAGAGTAGAAGAGTGCTCTTTTCTCAAAAGCAGAGTGTGTTTCTTGTAAGGCGAGCTAGCGTTTGTTTCCCAATCCTAAATGGAGTTGAATCACATGCAGATTCTGCTCCTACGAGCAAGAGTTGTTTTCTGGTAAAAAGAGTCACTATTGTGCTCCTATTGTCATACACAGTGCAAATAGCCCTCGCGTCTGTTCCCAGCAAGTACAGTGTATTTGACTGAAGAGGAGCTACTGTTTTTGTCAGTTTCCTAAGCAGAGTTGAACTAGATATGACCCGTATGTGTAGGAAGCACAGTTCTTTTGTTCTGAGCAAGCACACTGTTTGGACCCCATAGGAAACACAGTAGAGTAGATGTGTGCCCTACTCTCAAAAGCAGAGCGTGTTTCTAGTAAGGCAAGCTAGCATTTGTTTCCCAGTCCTAAGTGGATTGAATCAAATGCAGTTTCTGGTCCTAAGAGCAAGAGTTGTTTTCTGGTAGAAGGGTCACTATTGTGCTCCAATTGCCGTACACAGCGCAAATAGCACTCGCGTCTGTTCCCAGTACGCACAGTGTATTGGACTGAAGAGGAGCTACTGTTTTTGTCAGTTTCCTAAGCAGAGTTAAACTAGATATGGCCGTGTGTGTAGGACTCACAGTTCTTTTGTTATTAGCAAGCTCACTGTTCTGGCCCTATAGGAAACACAGTAGAGTAGAAGAGTGCTCTTTTCTCAAAAGCAGACTGTGTTTCTTGTAAGGCAAGCTAGCGTTTGTTTCCCAGTCCTAAATGGAGTTGAATCACTGCAGTTTCTGGTCCTACGAGCACGAGTTTTTTTCTGGTAATAAGAGTCACTATTGTGCTCCCATTGTCATACACAGGGCAAATAGCCCTGGCGTCTGTTCCCAGCATGTACAGTGTATTGGACTGAAGAGGATCTACTGTTCTTGTCAGGTTCCTAAGCAGAGTTGAACTAGATATGGCCGATGTGTGTAGGAAGCACAGTTCTTTTGTACTCAGCAAGCTCACTGTTCTGGCCCTATATGAAACACAGTAGAGTAGAAGAGTGCTCTTTTCTCAGAAGCAGACTGTGTTTCTTGTAAGGTGAGCTAGCGTTTGTTTCCCAGTCCTAAATGGAGTTGAATCACATGCAGTTTTTGGTCCTACGAGCAAGAGTTGTTTTCTCTTAATCAAAGTCACTATTGCGCTCCCATTGCCATACACAGTGCAAATAGCACTCGCGTCTGTTCCCAGCAAGTACAGTGTATTGCACTGAAGAGGAGCTACTGTTCTTGTCAGTTTCCTAAGCAGAACTGAACTAGATATGGCCCATGTGTGTAGGAAGCCCAGTTCTTTTGTTCTGAGCAAGCTCAATGTTTGGACCCCATAGGAAACACAGTAGAGTAGAAGAGTGCTCTTTTCTCAAAAGCAGAGTGTGTTTCTTGTAAGGCGAGCTAGCGTTTGTTTCACAGTCCTAAATGGAGTTTAAACACATGCAGTTTATTGTCCTACGAGCAAGAGTTGTTTTCTGGTAAGAAGAGTCACTATTGCGCTCCCATTGTCATACACAGGGCATATAGCACTGGCGTCTGTTCCCAGCATGTACAATGTATTGGACTGAAGAGGATCTACTGTTCTTGTCAGTTTCCTTAGCAGAATTGAACTAGATATGGCAGTATTTGTATGAAGCACAGTTCTTTTGTTCTGAGCAAGCTCACTGTTTTGGCCCTATAGGAAACACAGTAGAGTAGAAGACTGCTCTTTTCTCAAAAGCAGAGTGTGTTTCTTGTATGGCGAGCTAGTGTTTGTTTCCCAGTCAGAAATGGAGTTGAATCCCATGCAGTTTCTGATCCTACTAGCAAGAGTTGTTTTCTGGTAAGAAGAGTCACTATTACGCTCCCTTTGTCATACACAGTACAAATAGCACTGGCGTCTGTTCCCAGCAAGTACAGTGTATTGGACTGAATAGGAGCTACTGTTCTTGTCAGTTTCCTCAGCAGAGCTGAACTAGATATGGCCCCTGTGTGTAGGAAGCACAGTTCTTCTGTTCTGAGCAAGCTCAATGTTCGGACCCCATAGAAAACACATTAGAGTAGAAGAGTGCTCTTTTCTCAAAAGCAGAGTGTGTTTCTTGTAAGGCGAGCTAGTGTTTGTTTCCCAGTCCTAAATGGAGTTGAATCACATACAGTTTTTGGTCCTACGAGCAAGAGTTATTTTCTGGTAAGGAAAGTCACTATTGCACTTCCAATGCCATACACAGTTCAAATAGCACTCGTGTCTGTTCCCCGCAAGTACAGTGTATTGGACTGAAGCGGAGCTACTGTTCTTGTCAGTTTACTAAGCAGAGTTGAACTAGATATGGCCCGTGTGTGTAGGAAGCACAGTTCTTTTGTTCTGAGCAAGCTCAGTGTTCGGACCCCATATGAACCACAGTAGAATAGAAGACTGCTCTTTTCTCAAAAGCAGAGTGTGTTTCTTGTAAGGCGAGCTAGAGTTTGTTTCCCAGTCCTAAATGGAGTTGAATCACATGCAGTTTTTGGTCCTACGAGCAAGAGTTGTTTTCTCGTAAGCAAAGTCACTATTGCACTCCCATTGCCATACACAGTGCAAATAGCACTGGCGTCTTTCCAGCAAGTACAGTGTATTGGACTGAAGAGGAGCTACTGTTCTTGTCAGTTTCCTAAGCAGAGTTGAACTAGATATGGCCCGTGTGTGTAGGAAGCACAGTTCTTTTGTTCTGAGCAAGCTCACTGTTCAGACCCCATAGGAAACACAGTAGAGTAGAAGAGTGCTCTTTTCTCAAAAGCAGAGTGTGTTTCTTGTAAGGCGAGCTAGCGTTTGTTTCCCAGTCCTAAATGGAGTTGAATCACATGCAGTTTTTGTTCCTATGTGCAAGAGTTGTTTTCTGGTAAGTAAAGTCACTATTGCGCTCCCATTTACATTCACAGTGCAAATAGCACTCGCATCTGTTCCCAGGAAGTACAGTGTATTGGACTGAAGCGGAGCTGCTGTTCTTGTCAGTTTGCTAAGCAGAGTTGAACTAGATATGGCCGTATTTGTAGGAAGCACAGTTCTTTTGTTCTGAGCAAGCTCACTGTACGGACCACATAGGAAACACAGAAGAGTAGAAGAGTGCTCTTTTCTCAAAAGCAGAGTGTGTTTCTTGTAAGGCGAGCTAGTGTTTGTTTCCCAGTCCTAAATGGAGTTGAATCACATGCAGTTTCTGGTCCTACGAGCAAGAGGTGATTTCTGGTTAAAAAAAGTCACTATTGTGCTCCCATTGCCATATACAGTGTAAATAGCACTCGCGTCTGTTCCCAGCAAGTACAGTGTATTGGACTGAAGAGGATCTACTGTTCTTGTCAGTTTCCTAAACAGAATTGAACTAGATATGGCCGTATTTGTAGGAAGCACAGTTCTTTTGTCCTGAGCAAACTCACTGTTTTTGCCCTATAGCAAACACAGTAGAGTAGAAGAGTGCGCTTTTCTCAAAAGCAGAGTGTGTTTCTAGTAAGGCGAGCTAGCGTTTGTTTCCCTTTTCTAAATGCAATTGAATCACATCCAGTTTCTGGTCCTACGAGCAAGAGTTGTTTTCTGGTAAGAAGAGTCACTATTGCGCTCCCATTTTCATACACAGGGCAAATAGCACTGGCGTCTATTCCCAGCATGTACAGTGTATTGGACTGAAGAGGATCTACTGTTCTTGTCAGTTTCCTAAACAGAGTTGAACTAGATATGGCCCCTGTGTGTAGGAAGCACAGTTCTTTTGTTCTGAGCAAGCTCACTGTTCGGACCCCATAGGAAACACAGTTGAGTAGAAGAGTGCTCTTTTATCAAAATCAGAGTGTCTTTCTTGTAAGGCAAGCTAGTGTTTATTTCCCAGTCCTAAATGGAGTTGAATCCCATGCAGTTTCTGGTCCTATGAGCAAGAGTTGTTTTCTGATAAGAAGAGTCACTATTGTGCTCCTATTGCCATACATAGTGCAAATAGCACTCGCATCTGTTCCCAGCAAGTACAGTGTATTGGATTGAAGAGGAGCTACTGTTCTTGTTAGTTTCCTAAGCAGAGTTCAACTAGATATGACCAGTGTGTGTAGGAAGCTCAGTTCTTTTTTCTGAGCAAGCTCAATGTTCGGACCCCATATGAACCACAGTAGAATAGAACACTGCTTTTTTCTCAAAAGCAGAGTGTGTGTCTTGTCAGGCGAGCTAGCATTTGTTTATCAGTCCTAAATGGAGTTGAATCACATGCAGTTTTTGGTCCTACGAGCAAGAGTTGTTTTCTGGTAAGGAAAGTCACTATTGAGCTCCCATTGCCATACACAGTGCAAATAGCACTCGCATCTGTTCCCAGCAAGTACAGTGTATTGATCTGAAGAGCAGCTACTGTTCTTGTCACTTTCCTAAGCAGAGTTGAACTAGATATGGCCCATGTGTGTAGGAAGCACAGTTCTTTTGTTCTCAGCAAGCTCACTGTTCGGACACCATATGAACCACAGTGAAATAGAAGACTGCTCTTTTCTCAAAAGCAGAGTGTGTTTCTTGTAAGGCGAGCTAGCGTTTGTTTCCCAGTCTTAAATGGAGTTGAATCTCATGCAGGTTTTGGTCCTACTAGCAAGAGTTGTTTACTCGTAAGCAAAGTCACTATTGCGTTCCCATTGCCATACACAGTGCAAATAGCACTCGCGTCTGTTCCCAGCAAGGACAGTGTATTGGACTGAAGAGGAGCTACTGTTCTTGTCAGTTTCCGAAGCAGAGTTGAACTAGATATGGCCCATGTGTGTAGGAAGCACAGTTCTTTTGTTCTCAGCAAGCTCACTGTTCGGACACCATATGAACCACAGTGAAATAGAAGACTGCTCTTTTCTCAAAAGCAGAGTGTGTTTCTTGTAAGGCGAGCTAGCGTTTGTTTCCCAGTCTTAAATGGAGTTGAATCCCATGCAGTTTCTGGTCCTATGAGCAAGAGTTGTTTTCTGATAAGAAGAGTCACTATTGTGCTCCTATTGCCATACATAGTGCAAATAGCACTCGCATCTGTTCCCAGCAAGTACAGTGTATTGGATTGAAGAGGAGCTACTGTTCTTGTCAGTTTCCTAAGCGGAGTTGAACTAGATATGGCCCCTGTGTGTAGGAAGCAAAGTTCTTTTGTGCTGAGCAAGCTAACTGTTCAGACATCATAGAAAACACAGTAGAGTAGAAGAGTTCCCTTTTCTCAAAAGCAGAGTGTTTTTCTTTTAAGGCGAGCTAGCCTTTGTTTCCCAGTCCTAAATGTATTTGAATCACATGCAGTTTCTGGTCCTATGAGCAAGAGTTGTTTTCTGGTAAGAAGAGTCACTATTGCGTTCCCATTGTCATACACAGGGCAAATAGCAATGGCGTCTGTTCCCAGCATGTACAGTGTATTGGGCTGAAGAGGATCTACTGTTCTTGTCAGTTTCCTAAACAGAATTGAACTAGATATGGCCATGGGTATTGGAAGCACATTTCTTCTGTTCTGAGCAAGCTCTCTGTTCTAGCCGTATAGGAAACAAAGTAGAGTAGAAGAGTGCTCTTTTCTCAAAAGCAGAGTGTGTTTCTTGTAAGGCGAGCTAGCATTTGTTTCCCAGTCCTAAATGGAGTTGAATCACATGCAGTTTGTGGTCCTACGAGCAAGAGTTGTTTTCTGGTATGGAAAGTCACTATTGTGCTCCCATTGCCATACACAGAGCAAATAGCACTCGCGTCTGTTCCCTGCAATTACAGTGTATTTGACTGAAGAAGAGCTACTGTTCTTCTCAGTCTCCTAAGCAGAGTTGAACTAGATATGGCCCGTGTGTGTAGGAAGCAGAGTTCTTTTGTTCTGAGCACGCTCACTGTTCGGACCCCATAGGAAACAGTAGAGTAGAAGAGTGCCGTTTTCTCAAAAGCGTAGTGTGTTTCTTTTAAGGCAAGCTAGCGTTTGTTTCCCACTCCTAAATGGAGTTGAATCACATGCAGTTTCTGGTCCTATGAGCAAGAGATGTTTTCTGGTAAGAAGAGTCACTATTGCGCTCCCATTGCCATACACAGTGCAAATAGCACTCGCGTCTGTTCCCAGCAAGTAAGTGTATTGGACTGAAGAGGACCTACTGTTCTTGTCAGTTTCCTAAGCAGAGTAGAACTAGATATGGCCTGTTTGTGTAGGAAGCATAGTTCTTTGTTCTGAGCAAGCTCACTGTTCGGACCCCATAGGAAACACAGTAGAGTAGAAGAGTGCCGTTTTCTCAAAAGCATAGTGAGTTTCTTGTAGGCGAGCTAGTGTTTGTTTCCCACTCCTAAATGGAGTTGAATCACATGCAGTTTCTGGTCCTATGAGCAAGAGTTGTTTTCTGTTAAGAAGAGTCACTATTGTGCTCCCATTGCCAGACACAGTGCAAATAGGACTCTCATCTGTTCCCAGCAAGTACAGTGTATTGGAATGAAGAGGAGCTAGCTCACTGTTCGGACCACTTAGGAAACACAGTAGAGTAGAAGAGTGCTCTTTTCTCAAAAGCAGAGTGTGTTTCTTGTAAGGCTAGCTAGTGTTTGTTTCCCAGTCAGAAACAGAGTTGAATCTCATGCAATTTCTGGTCCTAAGAGCAAGAGTTGTTTTCTGGTAACAGGAGTCACTATTGTGCTCCCATTGCCATACACAGTACAAATAGGAGTCGCATCTGCTACCTGCAAGTACAGTGTATTGGACTGAAGAGGAGCTACTGTTCTTGTCAGTTTCCTAAGCAGAGTTGAACTAGATATGGCCCGTATGTGTAGGAAGCACATTTATTTATTCTGAGCAAGCTCACTGTTCTGGCCCTATAGGAAACACAGTAGAGAAGAAGAGTGCTCTATTCTCAAAAGCAGAGTGTGTTTGTTGTAAGGTGAACTAGCGTTTGTTTCCCAGTCCTAAATGGAGTAGAATCACATGCAGTTTCTGGTCCTACGAGCAAGAGTTGTTTTCTGGTAAGGAAAGTCACTATTGTGCTCCTTTTGCCATACACAGTGGAAAAAGCACTCGCGTCTGTTCCCAGCAAGTACAGTGTATTGGACTGAAGAGGAGCTACTGTTCTTGTCAGTTTCCTAACCAGAGTTGAACTAGATATGGCCCGTGTGTGTATTAAGCACAGTTCTTTTGTTCTGAGCAAGCTCACTGTTCTGGCCCTATAGGAAACACAGTAGAGTAGAAGAGTGCTCTTTTCTCAAAAGCAGAGTGAGTTTCTTGTAAGGCGAGCTAGTGTTTCTTTCCCAGTCCTAAATGGAGTTGAGACACATGCAGTTTTTGGTCCTACGAGCAAGAGTTTTTTTCTGGTAAGAAGAGTCACTATTGCACTCCCATTGCCATACACAGTGCAAATAGCACTTGCATCTGTTCCCAGCAAGTACAGTGTATTGGACTGAAAAGGATCTACTGTTCTTGTCAGTTTCCTAAGCAGAAATGAACTAGATAAGGCTGTGTGTGTAGGAAGCACAGTTCTTTTGTTCTGAGCAAGCTCTCTTTTCTGGCCCTATAGGAAACACAGTAGAGTAGAAGAGTGCTCTTTTCTCAAAAGCAGAGTGTGTTTCTTGTAAGGCGACCTAGCGTTTGTTTCCCAGTCCTAAATGGAGTTGAATCACATGCACTTTCTAGTCCTACGAGCAAGAGTTGTTTTCTGGTAAGAAGAGTCACTGTTGCGCTCCCATTGTCATACACAGGGCAAATAGCACTGGCGTCTGTTCCCAGAATGTACAGTGTATTGGACTGAAGCGATTTTACTGTTCTTGTCACTTTCCTAAGCAGAATTGTACTAGATATGGCCCGTTTGTGTAGGAAGCACAGTTCTTTTGTTCTGAGCAAGCTCACTGTTGGGACCCCATAGGAAACTCAGTAGAGAGAAGAGTGCTCTTTTCTCAAAAGCAGAGTGTGTTTCTTGTAAGGCGAGCTAGCGTTTGTTTCCCAGTCCTAAATGGAGGTGAATCACATGCAAATTCTGGTCCTACGAGCAAGAGTTGTTTTCTGGTAAGGAAAGTCACTATTGCACTCCCATTGCCATACACAGTGCAAATAGCACTCGCATCTGTTTCCAGCAAGTGCAGTGTATTGGACTGAAGAGGAGCTACTGTTCTTGTCAGTTTCCTAAGCAGAGTTGAACTAGATATGGCCCGTGTGTGTAGGAAGCACAGTTCTTTTGTTCTGAGCAAGCTCACTGTTCTGGCCATATAGGAAACACAGTAGAGTAGAAGAGTGCTCTTTTCTCAAAAGCAGAGTTTCCTTCTTGTGAGGCGAGCTAGCGTTTATTTCCCAGTTCTAAATGGAGTTGAATCACATGCAGTTTTCGGTCCTACGAGCAAGAGTTGTTTTCTGGTAAGGAAAGTCACTATTGAGCTGCCATTGCAATACACAGTGCAAATAGCACTGGCGTCTGTTCCCAGCAAGTACAGTGTATTGGACTGAAGAGGAGCTACTGTTCTTGTCAGTTTCCTAAGCAGAGTTGAACTATATATGCCCCGTGTGTGTAGGAAGCACAGTTCTTTTGTTCTGA
Source organism: Peromyscus eremicus (assembly GCF_949786415.1). NCBI lineage: Eukaryota > Metazoa > Chordata > Mammalia > Rodentia > Cricetidae > Peromyscus > Peromyscus eremicus. The sequence goes on along the minus strand of NW_026734972.1, from coordinate 112,486 downwards.
GCAAGCTCACTGTTCGGAACAATTAGGAAACACAGTAGAGTAGAAGAGTGCTCTTTTCTCAAAAGCAGAGTGTGTTTCTTGTAAGGCGAGATAGCGTTTGTTTCCCAGTTTTAAATGGAGTTGAATCCCATGCCGTTTCTGGTCCTATGAGCAAGAGTTGTTTTCTGGTAAGAAGAGTCATTGTTGCGCTCCCATTGTCAAACACAGGGCAAATAGCACTGGCGTCTGTTCCCAGCATGTACAGTGTATTGGACTGAAGAGGATCTACTGTTCTTGTCAGTTTCCTAAGCAGAATTGAACTAGATATTGCCGTGTGTGTAGGAAGCACAGTTCTTTTGTTCTGAACAAGCTCACTGTTCTGGCCCTATAGGAAGCACAGTAGAGTAGAAGAGTGCTCTTTTCTCAAAAGCAGAGTGTGTTTCTTGTAAGGCGAGATAGCGTTTGTTTCCCAGTCCTAAATGGAGTTGAATCACATGCAGTTTTCAGTCCTACAAGCAAGAGTTGTTTTCTGGTACGGAAATCACTATTGCTCTCCCATTGCCATCCACACTGGCGTCTGTTCCCAGCAAGTACAGTGTATTGGACTGAAGAGGAGCTACTGTTCTTGTCAGTATCCTAAGCAGAGTTGAACTAGATATGGCCCGTGTGTAGGAAGCACAGTTCTTTTGTTCTGAGCATGCTCACTGTTCAGAGGCCATAGGAAACACAGTAGAGTAAAAGAGTGCCCTTTTCTCAAAAGCAGAGTGTGTTTCTTGTAAGGCGAGCTAGCGTTTGTTTCCCAGTCAGAAATGGACTTGAATCACAAGCAGTTTCTGGTCCTACGAGCAAGAGTTATTTTCTGGGAAGAAGAGTCACTATTGCGCTCCCATTGCCATACACAGTGCAAATAGTACTCGATTCTGTTCCCAGGAAGTACAGTGTATTGGACTGAAGAGGAGCTACTGTTCTTGTCAGTTTCCTAAGCAGAGTTGAACTAGATATGGCCCGTGTGTGTAGGGAGCACAGTTCTTTTGTTCTGAGCAAGTTCACTGTCGGACCCCATAGGAAACAGAGTAGAGTAGAAGAGTGCTCTTTTCTCAAAAGCAGAGTGTGTTTATTGTAAGGCGAGCTAGTGTTTGTTTCCCAGTCAGAAATGGAGTTGAATGCCATGCAGTTTCCGGTCCTACGAGCAAGAGTTGTTTTCTGGTAAGGAAAGTCACTATTGTGCTCCCATTGCCATACACAGGGAAAATAGCACTGGCATCTGTTCCCAGCATGTACAGTGTATTGGACTGAAGAGGATCTACTGTTCTTGTCAGTTTCCTAAGCAGTATTGAACTAGATATGTCCGTGTGTGTAGGAAGCACAGTTCTTTTGTTCTGAGCAAGCTCACTGTTCTGGCCCTATAGGAAACACAGTAGAGTAGAAGAATGCTCTTTTCTCAAAAGCAGAGTGTGTTTCTTGTACGGCTAGCTAGCGTTTGTTTCCCAGTCCTAAATTGAGTAGAATCACATGCAGTTTTTGGTCCTATGAGCAAGAGTTGTTTTCTGAAAAGGAAAGTCACTATTGCGCTCCCATTGCCATACACAGTGCAAATAGCACTCGCGTCTGTTCCCAGCAATTACAGTGTATTGGACTGAAGAGGAGCTACTGTTCTTCTCAGTTTCCTAAGCAGAGTTGAACTAGATATGGCCCGTGTGTGTAGGAAGCAGAGTTCTTTTGCTCTGAGCAAGCTCACTGTTCGGACCCCATAGGAAACATAGTAGAGTAGAAGAGTGCCGTTTTCTCAAAATCAGAGTCTGTTTCTTGTAAGGCGAGCTAGCGTTTATTTCCCAGTTCCAAATGGAGTTGAATCACATGCAGTATTCGGTCCTACAAGCAAGAGTTGTTTTCTGGTAAAAAAAAAAGTCACTATTGAGCTCCCATTGCCATACACAGTGCAAATAGCACTCGCATATGTTCCCAGCAAGTACAGTGTATTGGACTGAAGAGGAGCTACTGTTCTTGACAGTTTCCTAAGCAGAGTTGAACTAGATATGGCCCGTGTGTGTAGGAAGCACAGTTCTTTTGTTCTGAGCAAGCTCACTGTTAGGACACAATAGGAAACACAGTAGAGTAGAAGAGGGCTCTTTTCTCAAAAGCAGAGTGTGTTTCTTGAAAGGTTAGCTAGTGTTTGTTTCCCAGTCAGAAATGGAGTTGAATCCCATGCCGTTTCTGGTTCTACGAGCAAGAGTTGTTTTCTGGTAAGAAGAGTCACTATTGCGCTCCCATTGCCATACACAGTGCAAATAGCACTCACGTCTGCTCCCAGCAAGTACAGTGTATTGGACTGAAGAGGAGCTACTGTTCTTGTCAGTTTCCTAAGCGGAGTTGAACTAGATATGGCCCCTGTGTGTAGGAAGCAAAGTTCTTTTGTGCTGAGCAAGCTAACTGTTCAGACATCATAGAAAACACAGTAGAGTAGAAGAGTTCCCTTTTCTCAAAAGCAGAGTGTTTTTCTTTTAAGGCGAGCTAGCCTTTGTTTCCCAGTCCTAAATGTATTTGAATCACATGCAGTTTCTGGTCCTATGAGCAAGAGTTGTTTTCTGGTAAGAAGAGTCACTATTGCGCTCCCATTGTCATACACAGGGCAAATAGCAATGGCGTCTGTTCCCAGCATGTACAGTGTATTGGGCTGAAGAGGATCTACTGTTCTTGTCAGTTTCCTAAACAGAATTGAACTAGATATGGCCATGGGTATTGGAAGCACATTTCTTCTGTTCTGAGCAAGCTCTCTGTTCTAGCCGTATAGGAAACATAGTAGAGTAGAAGAGTGCTCTTTTCTCAAAAGCAGAGTGTGTTTCTTGTAAGGCGAGCTAGCATTTGTTTCCCAGTCCTAAATGGAGTTGAATCACATGCAGTTTGTGGTCCTACGAGCAAGAGTTGTTTTCTGGTATGGAAAGTCACTATTGTGCTCCCATTGCCATACACAGAGCAAATAGCACTCGCGTCTGTTCCCAGCAATTACAGTGTATTGGACTGAAGAGGAGCTACTGTTCTTGTCAGTTTCCTAAGCAGAGTTGAACTAGATATGGCCCGTATGTGTAGGAAGCACATTTATTTATTCTGAGCAAGCTCACTGTTCTGGCCCTATAGGAAACACAGTAGAGAAGAAGAGTGCTCTATTCTCAAAAGCAGAGTGTGTTTGTTGTAAGGTGAACTAGCGTTTGTTTCCCAGTCCTAAATGGAGTAGAATCACATGCAGTTTCTGGTCCTACGAGCAAGAGTTGTTTTCTGGTAAGGAAAGTCACTATTGTGCTCCTTTTGCCATACACAGTGGAAAAAGCAGTCGCGTCTGTTCCCAGCAAGTACAGTGTATTGGACTGAAGAGGAGCTACTGTTCTTGTCAGTTTCCTAACCGGAGTTGAACTAGATATGGCCCGTGTGTGTATTAAGCACAGTTCTTTTGTTCTGAGCAAGCTCACTGTTCTGGCCCTATAGGAAACACAGTAAAGTAGAAGAGTGCTCTTTTCTCAAAAGCAGAGTGAGTTTCTTGTAAGGCGAGCTAGCGTTTCTTTCCCAGTCCTAAATGGAGTTGAGACACATGCAGTTTTTGGTCCTACGAGCAAGAGTTTTTTTCTGGTAAGAAGAGTCACTATTGCACTCCCATTGCCATACACAGTGCAAATAGCACTTGCATCTGTTCCCAGCAAGTACAGTGTATTGGACTGAAAAGGATCTACTGTTCTTGTCAGTTTCCTAAGCAGAAATGAACTAGATAAGGCTGTGTGTGTAGGAAGCACAGTTCTTTTGTTCTGAGCAAGCTCTCTTTTCTGGCCCTATAGGAAACACAGTAGAGTAGAAGAGTGCTCTTTTCTCAAAAGCAGAGTGTGTTTCTTGTAAGGCGACCTAGCGTTTGTTTCCCAGTCCTAAATGGAGTTGAATCACATGCACTTTCTTGTCCTACGAGCAAGAGTTGTTTTCTGGTAAGAAGAGTCACTGTTGCGCTCCCATTGTCATACACAGGGCAAATAGCACTGGCGTCTGTTCCCAGAATGTACAGTGTATTGGACTGAAGCGATTTTACTGTTCTTGTCACTTTCCTAAGCAGAATTGTACTAGATATGGCCCGTTTGTGTAGGAAGCACAGTTCTTTTGTTCTGAGCAAGCTCACTGTTGGGACCCCATAGGAAACTCAGTAGAGAGAAGAGTGCTCTTTTCTCAAAAGCAGAGTGTGTTTCTTGTAAGGCGAGCTAGCGTTTGTTTCCCAGTCCTAAATGGAGGTGAATCACATGCAGATTCTGGTCCTATGAGCAAGAGTTGTTTTCTGGTAAGGAAAGTCACTATTGAGCTGCCATTGCCATACACAGTGCAAATAGCCCTTGCGTCTGTTCCCAGCAAGTACAGTGTATTGGACTGAAGAGGAGCTACTGTTCTTGTCAGTTTTCTAAGCAGAGTTGAACTAGATATGGCCCGTCTTTGCAGGAAGCACAGTTCTTTTGTTCTGAGCAAGCTCACTGTTCAGATCCCATAGGAAACAAAGTAGAGTAGAAGAGTGCCTTTTCTCAAAAGCAGAGTGTGTTTCTTGTAAGGCGAGCTAGTGTTTGTTTCCCAGTCAGAAATGGAGTTGAAACCCATGCAGTTTCTGGTCCTACGAGCAAGAGTTGTTTTCTGGTAAGAAGAGTCACTATTGCGCTCCAATTGCCATACAAAGTCTAATAGCACTGGCGTCTGTTCCCAGCAAGTACAGTGTATTGGACTGAATAGGAGCTACTGTTCTTGTCAGTTTTCTAAGCAGAGTTGAACTATATATGCCCCGTGTGTGTAGGAAGCACAGTTCTTTTGTTCTGAGCAAGCTCACTGTTCGGAACAATTAGGAAACACAGTAGAGTAGAAGAGTGCTCTTTTCTCAAAAGCAGAGTGTGTTTCTTGTAAGGCGAGATAGCGTTTGTTTCCCAGTTTTAAATGGAGTTGAATCCCATGCAGTTTCTGGTCCTATGAGCAAGAGTTGTTTTCTGGTAAGAAGAGTCATTGTTGTGCTCCCATTGTCAAACACAGGGCAAATAGCACTGGCGTCGGTTCGCAGCATGTACAGTGTATTGGACTGAAGAGGATCTACTGTTCTTGTCAGTTTCCTAAGCAGAATTGAACTAGATATGGCCGTGTGTGTAGGAAGCACAGTTCTTTGTTCTGGGCAAGCTCACTGTTCTGGCCCTATAGGAAGCACAATAGAGTAGAAGAGTGCTCTTTTCTCAAAAGCAGAGTGTGTTTCTTGTAAGGCGAGATAGCGTTTGTTTCCCAGTCCTAAATGGAGTTGAATCACATGCAGTTTTCAGTCCTACGAGCAAGAGTTGTTTTCTGGTAAGGAAATCACTATTGCTCTCCCATTGCCATCCACACTGGCGTCTGTTCCCAGCAAGTACAGTGTATTGGACTGAAGAGGAGCTACTGTTCTTGTCAGTATCCTAAGCAGAGTTGAACTAGATATGGCCCGTGTGTAGGAAGCACAGTTCTTTTGTTCTGAGCATGCTCACTGTTCAGAGGCCATAGGAAACACAGTAGAGTAAAAGAGTGCCCTTTTCTCAAAAGCAGAGTGTGTTTCTTGTAAGGCGAGCTAGCGTTTGTTTCCCAGTCAGAAATGGACTTGAATCACATGCAGTTTCTGGTCCTACGAGCAAGAGTTATTTTCTGGGAAGAAGAGTCACTATTGCGCTCCCATTGCCACACAGTGCAAATAGCACTCGATACTGTTCCCAGGAAGTACAGTGTACTGGACTGAAGAGGAGCTACTGTTCTTGTCAGTTTCCTAAGCAGAGTTGAACTAGATATGGCCCGTGTGTGTAGGGAGCACAGTTTTTTGTTCTGAGCAAGCTCACTGTTCGGACCCCATAGGAAACACAGTATAGTAGAAGAATGCTCTTTTCTCAAAAGCAGAGTGTGTTTCTTGTAAGGCGAGCTAGCGTTTGTTTCCCAGTTTTAAATGGAGTTGAATCACATGCAGTTTGTGGTCCTACAAGCAAGAGTTGTTTTCTGGTAAGGAAAGTCACTATTGTGCTCCCATTGCCATACACAGAGCAAATAGCACTCGCGTCAATTCCCAGCAAGTACAGTGTATTGGACTGAAGAGGAGCTACTGTTCTTGTCAGTTTCCTAAGTGGAGTTGAACTAGATATGGCCCCTGTGTGCAGGAAGCAAAGTTCTTTTGTGCTGAGCAAGCTGACTGTTCTGGCCCTATAGGAAACACAGTAGAGTAGAAGAGTGCTCTTTCCTCAAAAGCAGAGTGTGTTTCTTGTAAGGCGAGCTAGCGTTTGTTTCCCAGTCCTAAATGGAGTTGAATCACATGCAGTTTCTGGTCCTATGAGCAAGAATTGTTTTCTGGTAAGGAAAGTCACTATTGCACTCCCATTGCCATACACAGTGCAAATAGCACTCGCATCTGTTTCCAGCAAGTGCAGTGTATTGGACTGAAGAGGAGCTACTGTTCTTGTCAGTTTCCTAAGCAGAGTTGAACTAGATAAGGCCCGTGTGTGTAGGAAGCACAGTTCTTTTGTTCTGAGCAAGCTCACTGTTCTGGCCATATAGGAAACACAGTAGAGTAGAAGAGTGCTGTGTTCTCAAAAGCAGAGTTTCTTTCTTGTGAGGCGAGCTAGCGTTTATTTCCCAGTTCTAAATGGAGTTGAATCACATGCAGTTTTCAGTCCTATGAGCAAGAGTTGTTTTCTGGTAAGGAAAGTCACTATTGAGCTGCCATTGCCATACACAGTGCAAATAGCACTCGCGTCTGTTCCCAGCAAGTACAGTGTATTGGACTGAAGAGGAGCTACTGTTCTTGTCAGTTTTCTAAGCAGAGTTGAACTAGATATGGCCCGTCTTTGCAGGAAGCACAGTTCTTTTGTTCTGAGCAAGCTCACTGTTCAGATCCCATAGGAAACAAAGTAGAGTAGAAGAGTGCCTTTTCTCAAAAGCAGAGTGTGTTTCTTGTAAGGCGAGCTAGTGTTTGTTTCCCAGTCAGAAATGGAGTTGAAACCCATGCAGTTTCTGGTCCTACGAGCAAGAGTTGTTTTCTGTTTAGAATAGTCACTATTGCGCTCCAATTGCCATACACAGTGCAAATAGCACTCGCGTCTGTTCCCAGCAAGTACAGTGTATTGGACTGAATAGGAGCTACTGTTCTTGTCAGTTTCCTAAGCAGAGTTGAACTATATATGCCCCGTGTGTGTAGGAAGCACAGTTCTTTTGTTCTGAGCAAGCTCACTGTTCGGAACAATTAGGAAACACAGTAGAGTAGAAGAGTGCTCTTTTCTCAAAAGCAGAGTGTGTTTCTTGTAAGGCGAGATAGCGTTTGTTTCCTAGTCCTAAATGGAGTTGAATCACATTCAGTTTCTGTTCCTAGGAGCAAGAGTTGTTTTCTGGTAAGAAGAGTCACTATTGTGCTCCCATTGTCATACACAGGGCAAATAGCACAGGCGTCTGTTCCCAGCATGTACAGTGTACTGGACTGAAGAGGATCTACTGTTCTTGTCAGTTTCCTAAGCAGAGTTGAACTAGATATGGCCCGTGTGTGTAGGAAGCACAGTCATTTTGTTCTGAGGAAGCTCACTGTTCGGACCCCATAGGAAACACAGTAGAGTAGAAGAGTGCTTTTTTCTCAAAAGCAGAGTGTGTTTCTTCTAAGGCGAGCTAGCGTGTTTCCCAGACCTAAATGGAGTTGAATCACATGCAGTTTCTTGTCCTAGGAGCAAGAGTTTTTTTCTGGTAAGAAGAGTCACTATTGTGCTCCCAATATCATACACAGGGCAAATAGCAATGCCGTCTGTTCCCAGCATGTACTGTGTATTGGAATGAAGAGGATCTACTGCTCTTGTCAGTTTACTACGCAGAGATGAACTAGATATGGCCCGTGTGTGTAGGAAGCACAGTTCATTTGTTCTGAGCAAGCTCACTGTTCTGGCCCTATAGGAAACACAGTAGAGTAGCAGAGTGCTCTTTTCTCAAAAGCAGAGTGTGTTTCTTGTAAGGTGAGCTAGCGTTTGTTTCCCAGTCCTAAATGGAGTTGAATCACATGCAGTTTCTGGTCGTACGAGCAAGAGGAGTTTTCTGGTAAGAAGAGTCACTATTGCGCTCCCATTGCCATACACAGTGCAAATGGCACTCGCGTCTGATCCCAGTAAGTACAGTGTATTGGACTGAAGAGGATCTACCATTCTTGTCAGTGTCCTAAGCAGAGTTGAACTAGATATGACCCGTGTGTAGGAAGCACTGTTCTTTTGTTCTGAGCAAGCTCACTGTCAGACCCCATAGGAAACATAGTAGAGTAGATGACTGCTCTTTTCTCAAAAGCAGAGTGTGTTTCTTGTAAGGGGAGCGAGCGTTTTTTCCCAGTCCTAAATGGAGTTGAATCACATGCAGTTTCTGGTCCTATGAGCAAGAGTTGTTTTCTGGTAAGAAGAATCACTACTGCGCTCCCACTGTCAAACACAATGCAAAAAGCACTGGCGTCTGTTCCCAGCATGTACAGTGTATTGGACTGAAGAGGATCTACTGTTCTTGTCAGTTTCCTAAGCAGAGTTGAACTAGATATGGCCCGTGTGTGTAGGAAGCACAGTTCATTTGTTCTGAGCAAGCTCACTGTTCTGGCCCTGTACGAAACACAGTAGAGTAGAAGAGTGCTCTTTTCTCAAAAGCAGAGTGTGTTTCTTGTAAGGCGAGCTAGCGTTTGTTTTCCAGTCCTAAATGGAGTTTAATCCCATGCAATATCTGGTCTTAGGAGCAAGAGTTGTTTTCTGGTAAGAAGAGTCACTATTGTGCTCCCACTGTCATACACAGTGCAAATAGCACTGGCGTCTGTTCCCAGCATGTACAGTGTATTGGACTGAAGAGGATCTACTGTTCTTATCAGTTTCCTAAGCAGAATTGAAGTAGATATGGCCCGTGTGTGTAGGAAGCACAGTTCTTTTGTTCTGAGCAAGCTCACTGTTTTGGCCCTACAGGAAACACAGGAGAGTAGAAGAGTGCTCTTTTCTCAAAAGCAGAGTGTGTTTCTTGTAAGGCGAGCTAGTGTTCGTTTCAAGGTCCTAAATAGAGTTGAATCACATGCAGTTTCTGTTCCTACGAGCAAGAGTTGTTTTCTGGTAAGAAGAGTCACTATTGCGCTCCCATTGCCATACACAGAGCAAATAGCACTTGATTATCTTCCCAGCAAGTACAGTGTATTGGACTCAAGAGGAGCTACTGTTCTTGTGTGTTTCCTAAGCTGAGTTGAACTAGATATGGCCCGTGTGTGTAGGAAGCACAGTTCTTTTCTTCTGAGCAAGCTCACTGTTTGGACTCCATAGGAAACACAGTAGAGTAGAAGAGTGCTCTTTTCTCAAAAGCAGAGTGTGTTTCTTTTAAGTCGAGCTAGCGTTTGTTTTCCAGTCCTAAATGGAGTTGAATCCCATGCAATATCTGGTCTTAGGGAGCAAGAGTTGTTTTCTGGTAATAAGAGTCACTATTGCGCTCCCACTGTCATACACAGTGCAAATAGCACTGGCGTCTGTTCCCAGCATGTACAGTGTATTGGACTGAAGAGGATCTACTGTTCTTGTCAGTTTCCTAAGCAGAGTTTAACTAGGTATGGCCCGTGTGTGTAGGACACACAGTCATTTTGTTCTGAGCAAGCTCACTGTTCGGACCCCATCGGAAACACAGTAGAGTAGAAGTGTGCTTTTTTCTCAAAAGCAGAGTGTGTTTCTTCTAAGGCGAGCTAGCGTTTGGTTCCCAGACCTAAATGGAGTTGAATCACATGCAGTTTCTGGTCATACGAGCAAGAGTTGTTTTCTGGTAAGAAGAGTCACTATTGTGCTCCCATTGCCCGACACAGTGCAAATAGTACTCGCGTCTGCTCCCAGCAAGTACAGTGTATTGGACTGAAGAGGACCTACTGTTCTTGTCAGTTTCCTAAGCAGAATTCGACTAGATATGGCCGAGTGTGTACGAAGCCCAGTTCTTTTGTTCTGAGCAAGTTCACTGTTCTGGTGCTATAGGAAACATGTAGAGTAGAAGAGTGCTCTTTTCTCAAAAGCAGAGTGTGTTTCTTGTAAGGCGACCTAGCGTTTGTTTCCCAGTCCTAAATGGAGTTGAATAACATGCAGTTTTGAGTCCTACGAGCAAGAGTTGTTTTCTGGTAATAAGAGTCACTATAGCGCTCCCATTGCCATACACAGTGCAAATAGCACTCGTGTCTGCTCCCAGCAAGTGCATTGTATTGGACTAAAGAGGATCTACTGTTCTTGTCAGTTTCCTAAGCAGAGATGAACTAGATATGGCCCGTGTGTGTAGGAAGCACAGTTCTTTTGTTCTGAGCAAGCTCACTGTTCTGGCCCTGGAGGAAACACAGTAGAGTAGAAGAGTGCTCTTTTCTCAAAAGCAGAGTGTGTTTCTTGTAAGGCGAGCTAGCGTTTGTTTTCCAGTCCTAAATGGAGTTGAATCTCATGCAATATCTGGTCTTAGGAGCAAGAGTTGTTTTCTGGTAAGAAGAGTCACTATTGTGCTCCCACTGTCATACACAGTGCAAATAGCACTGGCATCTGTTCCCACCATGTACAGTGTATTGGACTGAAGAGGATCTACTGTTCTTGTCAGTTTCCTAAGCAGAGTTGAACTAGATATGGCCCGTGTGTGTAGGAAGCACAGTTATTTTGTTCTGTGCAAGCTCACTGTTCGGACCCCATAGGAAACACAGTAGAGTAGAAGAGTGCTCTTTTCTCAAAAGCAGGGTGTGTTTCTTGTAAGGCGATCTAGCGTTTATTTCCCAGTCAGAAATTTAGTTGAATCCCATGCAATTTCTGGTCCTACAAGCAAGAGTTGTTTTCTGGTAAGAAGAGTCACTATTGCGCTCCCATTGTCATACAAAGAGCAAATAGCACTGGCGTCTGTTCCCAGCATGTACAGTGAATTGGACTGAAGAGGATCTACTGTTCTTGTCAGTTTCCTAAGCAGAGTTGAACTAGATATGGCCCGTGTGTGTAGGAAGCACAGTTCTTTTGTTCTGAGCAAGCTCACTGTTCTTGCCCTATAGGAAACACAGTAGAGTAGAAGAGTGCTCTTTTCTCAAAAGCAGAGTGTGTTTCTTGTAAGGCGAGCTAGCGTTTGTTTCCCAGTCCTAAATGAAGTTGAATCACATGCACTTTCTGGTCCTAGGAGTAGAGTTGTTTTTTGGTAAGAAGAGTCACTATTGCGCTCCCATTGCCATACACAGTGCAAATAGCACTTGCGTCTGTTCCAAACAAGTACAGTGTATTGGACTCAAGAGGAGCTACTCTTCTTGTCTGTTTCCTAAGCTGAGTTGAACTAGATATGGCCCGTGTGTGTAGGAAGCACAGTTCTTTTGTTCTGAGCAAGCTCACTGTTTGGACTCCATAGGAAACACAGTAGAGTAGAAGAGTGCTCTTTTCTCAAAAGCAGAGTGTGTTTCTTGTAAGGCGAGCTAGCGTTTGTTTTCCAGTCCTAAATGGAGTTGAATCCCATGCAATATCTGGTCTTAGGGAGCAAGAGTTGTTTTCTGGTAAGAAGAGTCACTATTGTGCTCCCACTGTCATACACAGTGCAAATAGCACTGGCGTCTGTTCCCAGCATGTACAGTGTATTGGACTGAAGATAATCTACTGTTCTTGTCAGTTTCCTAAGCAGAGTTGAACTAGATATGTCCCGTGTGTATAGGAAGCACATTTCTTTTGTTCTGAGCAAGCTCACTGTTCTGGCCCTATAGGAAACACAGTAGAGTAGAAGAGTGCTCTTTTCTCAAAAGCAGGGTGTGTTTCTTGTAAGGCGAGCTAGCGTTTGTTTCCCAGTCCTAAATGGAGTTGAATCACATGCAGTTTCTGGACGTACGAGCAAGAGATGTTTTCTGATAAGAAGAGTCACTAATGCGCTCCCATTGCCATACACAGTGCAAATAGCACTCGTGTCTGCTCCCAGCAAGTACAGTGTATTGGACTGAAGAGGATCTACTGTTCTTGTCAGTTTCCTAAGCAGACTTGAACTAGATGAGGCCCGTGTGTGTAGGAAGCACAGTTCTTTTTTTCTGCGCAAGCTCACTGTTCAGACACAATAGGAAACATAGTAGAGTAGATGAGTGCTCTTTTCTCAAAAGCAGAGTGTGTTTCTTGTAAGGCGAGTGAACGTTTTTTCCTAGTACTAAATGGAGTTGAATCACATGCAGTTTCTGGTCGTATGAGCAAGAGTTGTTTTCTGGTAAGAAGAGTCACTACTGCGCTCCCATTGTCATACACAATGCAAATAGCCCTGGCGTCTGTTCCCAGCATGTACAGTGTATTGGACTGAAGAGGACCTACTGCTCTTGTCAGTTTCCTAAGCAGAGTTGAGCTAGATATTGGCCGTGTGTGTAGGAAGCACAGTTCTTTTGTTCTGAGCAAGCTCACTGTTCTGGCCCTGTAGGAAACACAGTAGAGTAGAAGAGTGCTCTTATCTCAAAAGCAGAGTGTGTTTCTTGTAAGGCAAGCTAGCGTTTGTTTCCCAGTCTTAAATGGAGTTGAATCCCATGCAGGTTCTGGTCCTACGAGCAAGAGTTGTTTTCTGGTAAGAAGAGTCACTATTGTGCTCCCATTGTCATACACAGGGCAAATAGCACAGGCGTCTGTTACCAGCATGTACAGTGTATTGGACTGAAGAGGATCTACTGTTCTTGTCAGTGTCCTAAGCAGAGTTTAACTAGATATGGCCCGTGTGTGTAGGAAGCACAGTCATTTTGTTCTGAGCAAGCTCACTGTTCGGACCCCATAGGAAACACAGTAGAGTAGAAGAGTGCTTTTTTCTCAAAAGCAGAGTGTGTTTCTTCTAAGGTGAGCTAGCGTGTTTCCCAGACCTAAGTGGAGTTGAATCACATGCAGTTTCTTGTCCTACGAGCAAGAGTTTTTTTCTGGTAAGAAGAGTCACTATTGCGCTCCCAATGTCATACACAGGGCAAATAGCAATGCCGTCTGTTCCCAGCATGTACTGTGTATTGGCCTGAAGAGGATCTACTGTTCTTGTCAGTTTCCTATGCAGCTATGAACTAGATATGGCCCGTGTGTGTAGGAAGCAAAGTTCTTTTGTTCTGAGCAAGCTCACTGTTCTGGCGCTATAGGAAACACAGTAGAGTAGCAGAGTGCTCTTTTCTCAAAAGCAGAGTGTGTTTCTTGTAAGGCGAGCTAGCGTTTGTTTCCCAGGCCTAAATGGAGTTGAATCACATGCAGTTTCTGGTCGTACGAGCAAGAGTTGTTTTCTGATAAGAAGAGACACTATTGCGCTCCCATTGCCATACACAGTGCAAATAGCACTCGCGTCTGATCCCAGGAAGTAAAGTGTATTGTACCGAAGAGGATCTACCGTTCTTGTCAGTTTCCTAAGCAGAATTGAAGTAGATATGGCCCGTGTATGTAGGAAGCACAGTTCTTTTGTTCTGAGCAAGCTCACTGTTCTGGCCCTGTACGAAACACAGTAGAGTAGAAGAGTGCTCTTTTCTCAAAAGCAGAGTGTGTTTCTTGTAAGGCGAGCTAGCGTTTGTTTTCCAGTCCTAAATGGAGTTGAATCCCATGCAATATCTGGTCTTAGGAGCAAGAGTTGTTTTCTGGTAAGAAGCGTCACTATTGCGCTCCCACTGACATACACAGTGCAAATAGCCCTGGCGTCTGTTCCCAGCATGTACAGTGTATTGGACTGAAAAGGATGTACTGTTCTTGTCAGTTTTTTAAGCAGAGTTGAACTAGATATGGCCCGTGTGTGTAGGAAGCACAGTTCTTTTGTTCTGAGCAAGCTTACTGTTCTGGCCCTATAGGAAACACAGTAGAGTAGAAGAGTACTCTTTTCTCAAAAGCAGAGTGTGTTTCTTGTAAGGCGAGGTAGCGTGTTTCCCATTCCTAAATGGAGTTGAATCACATGCAGTTTCTGTAGCTACGAGCAAGAGTTGATTTCTGGTAAGAAGAGTCACTACTGTGCTACCATTGTCATACACAGGGCAAATAGCACTGGCGTCTGTTCCCAGCATGTACAGTGTATTGGACTGAAGAGGATCTACTGTTCTTGTCAGTTTCCTAAGCAGAATTGAACTAGATATGGCCATGTGTGTACGAAGCCCAGTTCTTTTCTTCTGAGCAAGTTCACTGTTCGGACCCCATATGAAACACAGTAGAGTAGAAGAGTGCTCTTTTCTCAAAACCAGAGTGTGTTACCTGTAAGGCGAGCTAGCATTTGTTTCCCAGTCCTAAATGGAGTTGAATCACATGCAGTTTCTGTTCCTACGAGCAAGAGTTGTTTTCTGGTAAGAAGAGTCACTATTGTGCTCCCAATAACAGACACAGTGCAAACAGCACTCGCGTCTGCTCCCAGCAAGTGCAGTGTATTGGACTAAAGAGGATCTACTGTTCTTGTCAGTTTCCTAAGCAGAGTTGAAGTAGCTATGACCCCTGTGTGTAGGAAGTACAGTTCTTTTGTTCTGAGCAAGCTCACTGTTCAGACCCCGTAAGAAACATAGTAGAGTAGAAGAGTGCTCTTTTCTCAAAAGCAGAGTGTGTTTCCTGTAAGGCGAGCTAGTGTTTGTTTTCCAGTCCTAAATGGAGTTGAATCCCATGCAATATCTGGTCTTAGGAGCAAGAGTTGTTTTCTGGTAAGAAGAGTCACTATTTCGCTCCCACTGTCATACACAGTGCAAATAGCACTGGCGTCTGTTCCCAGCATGTACAGTGTATTAGACTGAAGAGGATCTACTGTTCTTGTCAGTTTCATAAGCAGAATTGAACTAGATATAGCCCGTGTGTGTAGGAAGCACAGTTCTTTTGTTCTGAGCAAGCTCACTGTTCTGGCCATACAGGAAACACAGTAGAGTAGAAGAGTGCTCTTTTCTCAAAAGCAGAGTGTGTTTCTTTTAAGGCGAGCTAGTGTTTGTTTCAAGGTCTTAAATAGACTTGAATCACATGCAGTTTCTGGTCCTATGAGCAAGAGTAGTTTTCTGGTAAGAAGAGTCACTATTGTGCTCCCATTGTCATACACAGGGCAAATAGCACTGGGGTCTGTTCCCAGCATGTACAGTGTATTGGACTGAAGAGGATCTACTGTTCTTGTCAGTTTCCTAACTAGAATTGAACTAGATATGGCCATGTGTGTAGGAAGTACAGTTCTTTTGTTCTGAGCAAGCTCACTATTCGGACCCCATAGGAAACACAGTAGAGTAGATGAGTGCTCTTTTCTCAAAAGCAGAGTGTGTTTTTTGTAAGGCGAGCTAGCGTGTTTCCCAGTCCTAAATGGAGTTGAATCACATGCAATTTTGGGTTCCACGAGCAAGAATTGTTTTCTGGTAAGAAGAGTCACTATTGCGCTCCCATTGCCATACACAGTGCAAATAGCACTCATTTCTGCTCCCAGTAAGTACAGTTTACTGGACTGAAGAGGACCTACTGTTCTTGTCAGTTTCCTAAGCTGAGGTGAGCTAGATATTGCCCCTGTGTATAGGAAGCACAGTTCTTTTGTTCTGAGCAAGCTCACTGTTCTGGCCCTGTAGGAAACACAGTAGAGTAGATGAGTGCTCTTTTCTCAAAAGCAGAGTGTGTTTCTTGTAAGGCAAGCTAGCGTTTCTTTCCCAATTCTTAATGGAGTTTAATCCCATGCAGTTTCTGGTCCTAGGAGCAAGAGTTGTTTTCTGGTAAGAAGAGTCACTATTGCGCTCCCATTGCCTTACAAAGTGCAAAAAGCACTCGCGTCTGTTCCAAGCAAGTACAGTGTATTGGACTGAAGAGGAGATACTGTCCTTGTCAGTTTCCTAAGCTGAGTTGAACTAGATTTGGCCAGTGTGCGTAGGAAGCACTGTTCTTTTGTTCTGAGCAAGCTCACTGTTCGGACCCCATAGGAAACACAGTAGAGTAGAAGAGTGCTCTTTTCTCAAAAGCAGAGTGTGTTACCTGTAAGGCGAGCTAGCGTTTGTTTCCCAGTCCTAAATTGAGTTGAATCACATGGAGTTTTTCATCGTACAAGCAAGAGTTTTTTTCCGGTAAGAAGAGTCACTATTGCGCTCCCATTGCCAGACACAGTGCAAATAGCACTCCCGTCTGCTCCCAGCAAGTACAGTGTATTGGACTAAAAAGGATCTTCTGTACTTGTCAGTTTCCTAAGCAGAGTTGAACTAGATATGGCCCGTGTGTGTAGGAAGCACAGTTCTTTTGTTCTGAGCAAGCTCACTGTTCAGACCCCATAGGAAACATAGTAGAGTAGAAGAGTGCTCTTTTCTCAAAAGTAGAGTGTGTTTCCTGTAAGGCGAGCTAGTGTTTGTTTCCCACGCCTAAATGGAGTTGAATCACATGCATTTTCTGGTCCTATGAGCAAGAGTTGTTTTCTGGTAAGAAGAGTCACTATTGCGCTCCCATTGACATACATAGTGCAAATAGCACTGGTGTCTGTTTCCAGCAAGTATAGTGTATTGGACAGAAGAGGGGGTACTGTTCTTGTCAGTTTCCTAAGCGGAGTTGAACTAGATATGGCCCGAGTGTGTAGGAAGCAAAGTTCTTTTGTTCTGAGCAAGCTCACTGTTCGGACACAATAGGAAACACAGTAGAGTAGAAGAGTGCTCTTTTCTCAAAAGCAGAGTGTGTTTCTTGTAAGGTGAGCTAGCGTTTGTTTCACAGTCCTAAATTGAGTTGACTCACATGCAGTTTCTGTTCCTACGAGCAAGAATTGTTTTGTGGTAAGATGAGTCACTATTGTGCTCCCATTGAAATACACAGTGCAAATAGCACTGGCGTCTGTTCCCAGCAAGTACAGTGTATTCGACTGAAGGGGAGATACTGTTCTTGTCAGTTTCCTAAGCAGAGTTGAACTAGATATGGCCGTGTGTGTAAGAAGCACAGTTCTTTTGTTCTGAGCAAGCTCACTGTTCTGGCCCTGGAGAAAACACAGTAGAGTAGAAGAGTGCTCTTTTCTCAAAAGCAGAGTGTGTTTCTTGTAAGGCGAGCTAGCGTTTTTTTCCCAGTCCTAAATGGAGTTGAATCACATGCAGTTTCTGGTCCTACGAGCAAGAGTTGTTTTCTGGTAAGAAGAGTCACTATTGTGCTCCCATTGCCAGACACAGTGCAAATAGCACTCGCATCTGTTCCCAGCAAGTATAGTGTATTGGACAGAAGAGGAGCTACTGTTCTTGTCAGTTTCCTAAGCAGAGTTGAACTAGATACGGCCCGTGTTTGTGAAGCACAGTTCTTTTGTTCTGAGCAAGCTTACTTTTCGGACCCCTTAGGAAACACAGTAGAGTAGAAGAGTGCCCTTTTCTCAAAAGCAGAGTGTGTTTCTTGTAAGGCGAGCTAGCGTGTTTCCCATTCCTAAATGGAGTTGAATCACATGCAGTTTCTGTAGCTACGAGCAAGAGTTGATTTATGGTAAGAAGAGTCACTTTTGTGCTCCCATTGCCATACATAGAGCAAATAGCACACGATTCTGTTCCCAGCATGTACATTGTATTGGACTGAAGAGGATCTAATGTTCTCTTCAGTTTCCTAAGCAGAATTGAACTAGATATGGCCATGTGTGTAGGAAGTACAGTTCTTTTGTTCTGAGCAAGCTCACTGTTCTGACCCTCTAGGAAACACAGTAGAGTAGAAAAGTGCTTTTTTCTCAAAAGCAGAGTGTGTTTCTTGTAAGGCGACCTCGCGTTTGTTTCCCAGTCGTAAATGGAGTTGAATAACATGCAGTTTTTGGTCCTATGAGCAAGAGTTGTTTTCTGGTAAGAAGAGTCACTATTGTGCTCCCATTGTCATACACAGGACAAATAGCACTGGCGTCTGTTCCCAGCATGGACAGTGTATTGGACTGAAGAGGATCTACTGTTCTTGTCAGTTTCCAAAGCAGAATTGAACTAGATATGGCCGTGTGTGTACAAAGCCCAGTTCTTTTGTTCTGAGCAAGCTCACTGTTTTGGCCCTACAGGAAACACAGTAGAGTAGAAGAGTGCTCTTTTCTCAAAAGCAGAGTGTGTTTCTTGTGAGGCGAGCTAGCGTTTGTTTTCCAGTCCTAAATGGAGTTGAATCCCATGCAATATCTGGTCTTAGAGAGCAAGAGTTGTTTTCTGGTAAGAAGAGTCACTATTGCGCTCCCACTGTCATACACAGTGCAAATAGCACTGGCGTCTGTTCCCAGCATGTACAGAGTATTGGACTGAAGAGGATCTACTGTTCTTGTCAGTTTCCTAAGCAGAGTTCAACTAGATATGGCCTGTGTGTGTAGGAAGCACAGTTCTTTTGTTCTGAGCAAGCTCAATGTTTTGGCCCTACAGAAAACACAGTAGAGTAGATGAGTGCTCTTTTATAAAGCAGAGTGTGTTTCTTGTAAGGAGAGCTAGTGTTTGTTTCAAGGTCCTAAATAGACTTGAATCACATGCAGTTTCTGGTCCTATGAGCAAGAGTAGTTTTCTGGTAAGAAGAGTAACTATTGCGCTCCCATTGTCATACACAGGGCAAATAGCACTGGCGTCTCTTCCCAGCATGTACAGTGTATTGGACTGAAGAGGATCTACTGTTCTTGTCAGTTTCCTAACTAGAATTGAACTAGATATGGCCATGTGTGTAGGAAGTACAGTTCTCTTGTTCTGAGCAAGCTCACTATTCAGACACCATAGGACACACAGTAGAGTAGATGAGTGCTCTTTTCTCAAAAGCAGAGTGTGTTTTTTGTAAGGCGAGCTAGCGTGTTTCCCAGTCCTAAATGGAGTTGAATCACATGCAGCTTTGGTTCCTACGAGCAAGAATTGTTTTCTGGTAAGAAGAGTCACTATTGCGCTCCCATTGCCATACAAAGTGCAAAAAGCAATCGCGTCTGTTCCAAGCAAGTACAGTGTATTGGACTGAAGAGGAGATACTGTTCTTGTCAGTTTCCTAAGCTGAGTTGAACTAGATTTGGCCAGTGAGCGTAGGAAGCACTGTTCTTTTGTTCTGAGCAAGCTCACTGTTCGGACCCCATAGGAAACACAGTAGAGTAGAAGAGTACTCTTTTCTCAAAAGCAGAGTGTGTTACCTGTAATGCGAGCTAGCGTTTGTTTTCCAGTCTTAAATGGAGTTGAATCACATGCAGTTTCTGGTCGTACGAGCAAGAGTTTTTTTCTGGTAAGAAGAGTCACTATTGTGCTCCCATTGCCAGACACAGTGCAAATATCACTCGCGTCTGCACCCAGCAAGTACAGTGTATTGGACTAAAGAGGATCTACTGTTCTTGTCAGTTTCCTAAGCAGAGTTGAACTAGATATGGCCCGTGTGTGTAGGAAGCACAGTTCTTTTGTTCTGAGCAAGCTCACTGTTTTGGCCCTACAGGAAACACAGTAGAGTAGAAGAGTGCTCTTTTCTCAAAAGCAGAGTGTGTTTCTTGTAAGGCGAGCTAGCGTTTGTTTTCCAGTCCTAAATGGAGTTGAATCCCATGCAATATCTGGTCTTAGGAGCAAGAGTTGTTTTCTGGTAAGAAGAGTCACTATTGCGCTCCCACTGTCATACACAGTGCAAATAGCACTGGCGTCTGTTCCCAGCAAGTACAGTGTATTGGACTAAAGAGGATCTACTGTTCTTGTCAGTTTCCTAAGCAGAGTTGAACAAGATATGGCTCGTGTGTGTAGGAAGCACAGTTCTTTTGTTCTGGGCAAGCTCACTGTTCAGACCCCATAGGAAACATAGTAGAGTAGAAGAGTGCTCTTTTCTCAAAAGCAGAGTGTGTTTCCTGTAAGGCGAGCTAGTGTTTGTTTCCCACACCTAAATGGAGTTGAATCACATGCATTTTCTGGTCCTATGAGCAAGAGTTGTTTTCTGGTAAGAAGAGTCACTACTGCGCTCCCATTGTCATACACAGGGCAAATATAACTGGCGTCTGTTCCCAGCATGTACAGTGTATTGGACTGAAGAGGATCTACTGTTCTTGTCAGTTTCCTAAGCAGAGTTGAACTAGATATGGCCCGTGTGTAGGAAGCACAGTTCTTTTGTTCTGAGCCAGCTCACTGTTCTGGCCCTATAGGAAACACAGTAGAGTAGAAGAGTGCTCTTTTCTCAAAAGCAGAGTGTGTTTCTTGTAAGGCGAGCTAGTGTTTGTTTCAAGGTCCTAAATGGAGTTGAATCACATGCAGTTTCTGTTCCTACGAGCAAGAGTTGTTTTCTGGTAAGAAGAGTCACTATTGCGCTCCCATTGTAATACACAGAGCAAATAGCACTCGATTCTGTTCCCAGCAAGTACAGTGTATTGGACTGAAGAACAGCTACTCTTCTTGTCTGTTTCCTAAGCTGAGTTGAAGTAGATATGGCCATGTGTGTAGGAAGTACATTTCTTTTGTTCTGAGCAAGCTCACTATTCAGACCCCATAGGACAAACAGTAGAGTAGATGAGTGCTCTTTTCTCAAAAGCAGAGTGTGTTTTTTGTAAGGCGAGCTAGCGTGTTTCGCAGTCCTAAATGGAGTTGAATCACATGCAGTTTTGGGTCCTACGAGCAAGAGTTGTTTTCTGGTAAGAAGAGTCACTATTGTGCTCCCATTGCCAGACACAGTGCAAATATCACTCGCGTCTGCTCCCAGCAAGTACAGTGTATTGGACTAAAGAGGATCTACTGTTCTTGTCAGTTTCCTAAGCAGAGTTGAACTAGATATGGCCCGTGTGTGTAGGAGGCACAGTTCTTTTGTTCTGAGCAAGCTCACTGTTTTGGCCCTACAGGAAACACAGTAGAGTAGAAGAGTGCTCTTTTCTCAAAAGCAGAGTGTGTTTCTTGTAAGGCGAGCTAGCGTTTGTTTTCCAGTCCTAAATGGAGTTGAATCCCATGCAATATCTGGTCTTAGGAGCAAGAGTTGTTTTCTGGTAAGAAGAGTCACTATTGCGCTCCCACTGTCATACACAGTGCAAATAGCACTGGCGTCTGTTCCCAGAATGTACAGAGTATTGGACTGAAGAGGATCTACTGTTCTTGTCAGTTTCCTAAGCAGAGTTCAACTAGATATGGCCTGTGTGTGTAGGAAGCACAGTTCTTTTGTTCTGAGCAAGCTCAATGTTTTGGCCCTACAGGAAACACAGTAGAGTAGATGAGTGCTCTTTTATAAAGCAGAGTGTGTTTCTTGTAAGGAGAGCTAGTGTTTGTTTCAAGGTCCTAAATAGACTTGAATCACATGCAGTTTCTGGTCCTATGAGCAAGAGTAGTTTTCTGGTAAGAAGAGTCACTATTGCGCTCCCATTGTCATACACAGGGCAAATAGCACTGGCATCTCTTCCCAGCATGTACAGTGTATTGGACTGAAGAGGATCTACTGTTCTTGTCAGTTTCCTAACTAGAATTGAACTAGATATGGCCATGTGTGTAGGAAGTACAGTTCTCTTGTTCTGAGCAAGCTCACTATTCAGACACCGTAGGACACACAGTAGAGTAGATGAGTGCTCTTTTCTCAAAAGCAGAGTGTGTTTTTTGTAAGGCGAGCTAGCGTGTTTCCCAGTCCTAAATGGAGTTGAATCACATGCAGCTTTGGGTCCTACGAGCAAGAATTGTTTTCTGGTAAGAAGAGTCACTATTGCGCTCCCATTACCATACAAAGTGCAAAAAGCAATCGCGTCTGTTCCAAGCAAGTACAGTGTATTGGACTGAAGAGGAGATACTGTTCTTGTCAGTTTCCTAAGCTGAGTTGAACTAGATTTGGCCAGTGTGCGTAGGAAGCACTGTTCTTTTGTTCTGAGCAAGCTCACTGTTCGGACCCCATAGGAAACACAGTAGAGTAGAAGAGTACTCTTTTCTCAAAAGCAGAGTGTGTTACCTGTAATGCGAGCTAGCGTTTGTTTTCCAGTCTTAAATGGAGTTGAATCACATGCAGTTTCTGGTCGTACGAGCAAGAGTTTTTTTCTGGTAAGAAGAGTCACTATTGTGCTCCCATTGCCAGACACAGTGCAAATATCACTCGCGTCTGCACCCAGCAAGTACAGTGTATTGGACTAAAGAGGATCTACTGTTCTTGTCAGTTTCCTAAGCAGAGTTGAACTAGATATGGCCCGTGTGTGTAGGAAGCACAGTTCTTTTGTTCTGAGCAAGCTCACTGTTTTGGCCCTACAGGAAACACAGTAGAGTAGAAGAGTGCTCTTTTCTCAAAAGCAGAGTGTGTTTCTTGTAAGGCGAGCTAGCGTTTGTTTTCCAGTCCTAAATGGAGTTGAATCCCATGCAATATCTGGTCTTAGGAGCAAGAGTTGTTTTCTGGTAAGAAGAGTCACTATTGCGCTCCCATTGCCAGACACAGTGCAAATAGTACTCGCGTCTGCTCCCAGAAAGTACAGTGTATTGGACTGAAGAGGACCTACTGTTCTTGTCAGTTTCCTAAGCAGAATTGAACTAGATATGGCCATGTGTGTACGAAGCCCAGTTCTTTTGTTCTGAGCAAGTTCACTGTTCTGGCGCTATAGGAAACATGTAGAGTAGAAGAGTGCTCTTTTTTCAAAAGCAGAGTGTGTTTCCTGTAAGGCGACCTAGCGTTTGTTTCCCAGTCCTAAATGGAGTAAAATAACATGCAGTTTTGGGTCCTACGAGCAAGAGTTGTTTTCTGGTAAGAAGAGTCACTATAGTGCTCCCATTTCCATACACAGTGCAAATAGCACTCGTGTCTGCTCCCAGCAAGTGCAGTGTATTGGACTGAAGAGGATCTACTGTTCTTGTCAGTATCCTAAGCAGAGTTGAACTAGATATGGCCCGTGTGTGTAGGAAGCACAGTTCTTTTGTTCTGAGCAAGCTCACTGTTTTGGCCCTGTACGAAACACAGTAGAGTAGAAGAGTGCTCTTTTCTCAAAAGCAGATTGTGTTTCTTGTAAGGCGAGCTAGCGTTTGTTTTCCAGTCCTAAATGGAGTTGAATCTCATGCAATATCTGGTCTTAGGAGCAAGAGTTGTTTTCTGGTAAGAAGAGTCACTATTGTGCTCCCACTGTCATACACAGTGCAAATAGCACTGGCGTCTGTTCCCAGCATGTACAGTGTATTGGACTGAAGAGGATCTACTGTTCTAGTCAGTTTCCTAAGCAGAGTTGAACTAGATATGGCCCGTGTGTGTAGGAAGCACAGTTCTTTGTTCTGAGCAAGCTCACTATTCGGACCCCATAGGAAACACAGTAGAGTAGATGAGTGCTCTTTTCTCAAAAGCAGAGTGTGTTTTTTGTAAGGCGAGCTAGCGTGTTTCCCAGTCCTAAATGGAGTTGAATCACATGCAGTTTTGGGTCCGACGAGCAAGAATTGTTTTCTGGTAAGAGGAGTCACTATTGCACTCCCATTGCCATACAAAGTGCAAAAAGCACTCGCGTCTGTTCCAAGCAAGTACAGTGTATTGGACTGAAGAGGAGATACTGTTCTTGTCAGTTTCCTAAGCTGAGTTGAACTAGATTTGGCCAGTGTGTGTAGGAAGCACAGTTCTTTTGTTCTGAGCAAGCTCACTGTTCAGACCCCGTAGGAAACATTGTAGAGTAGAAGAGTGCTCTTTTCTCAAAAGCAGAGTGTGTTTCCTGTAAGGTGAGCTAGTGTTTGTTTCCCACGCCTAAATGGAGTTGAATCACATGCATTTTCTGGTCCTATGAGCAAGAGTTGTTTTCTGGTAAGAAGAGTCACTACTGCGCTCCCATTGTCATACACAGGGCAAATAGCACTGGCGTCTGTTCCCAGCATGTACAGTGTATTGGACTGAAGAGGATCTACTGTTCTTGTCAGTTTCCTAACTAGAATTGAACTAGATATGGCCATGTGTGTAGGAAGTACAGTTCTCTTGTTCTGAGCAAGCTCACTATTCAGACACCATAGGACACACAGTAGAGTAGATGAGTGCTCTTTTCTCAAAAGCAGAGTGTGTTTTTTGTAAGGCGAGCTAGCGTGTTTCCCAGTCCTAAATGGAGTTGAATCACATGCAGCTTTGGGTCCTACGAGCAAGAATTGTTTTCTGGTAAGAAGAGTCACTATTGCGCTCCCATTGCCATACAAAGTACAAAAAGCAATCGCGTCTGTTCCAAGCAAGTACAGTGTATTGGACTGAAGAGGAGATACTGTTCTTGTCAGTTTCCTAAGCTGAGTTGAACTAGATTTGGCCAGTGTGCGTAGGAAGCACTGTTCTTTTGTTCTGAGCAAGCTCACTGTTCGGACCCCATAGGAAACACAGTAGAGTAGAAGAGTACTCTTTTCTCAAAAGCAGAGTGTGTTACCTGTAATGCGAGCTAGCGTTTGTTTTCCAGTCTTAAATGGAGTTGAATCACATGCAGTTTCTGGTCATACGAGCAAGAGTTTTTTTCTGGTAAGAAGAGTCACTATTGTGCTCCCATTGCCAGACACAGTGCAAATATCACTCGCGTCTGCACCCAGCAAGTACAGTGTATTGGACTAAAGAGGATCTACTGTTCTTGTCAGTTTCCTAAGCAGAGTTGAACTAGATATGGCCCGTGTGTGTAGGAAGCACAGTTCTTTTGTTCTGAGCAAGCTCACTGTTTTGGCCCTACAGGAAACACAGTAGAGTAGAAGAGTGCTCTTTTCTCAAAAGCAGAGTGTGTTTCTTGTAAGGCGAGCTAGCGTTTGTTTTCCAGTCCTAAATGGAGTTGAATCCCATGCAATATCTGGTCTTAGGGAGCAAGAGTTGTTTTCTGGTAAGAAGAGTCACTATTGCACTCCCACTGTCACACACAGTGCAAATAGCACTGGCGTCTGTTCCCAGCATGTACAGTGTATTGTACTGAAGAGGATCTACTGTTCTTGTCAGTTTCCTAAGCAGAGTTTAACTAGGTATGGCCCGTGTGTGTAGGAAGCACAGTTCTTTTGTCTGAGCAAGCTCACTGTTCTGGCCCTATAGGAACCACAGTAGAGTAGAAGTGTGCTTTTTTCTCAAAAGCAGAGTGTGTTTCTTCTAAGGCGAGCTAGCGTTTGCTTCCCAGACCTAAATGGAGTTGAATCACATGCAGTTTCTGGTCGTACGAGCAAGAGTTGTTTTCTGGTAAGAAGAGTCACTATTGTGCTCCCATTGCCAGACACAGTGCAAATAGTACTCGCGTCTGCTCCCAGAAAGTACAGTGTATTGGACTGAAGAGGACCTACTGTTCTTGTCAGTTTCCTAAGCAGAATTGAACTAGATATGGCCATGTGTGTACGAAGCCCAGTTCTTTTGTTCTGAGCAAGTTCACTGTTCTGGCGCTATAGGAAACATGTAGAGTAGAAGAGTGCTCTTTTTTCAAAAGCAGAGTGTGTTTCCTGTAAGGCGACCTAGCGTTTGTTTCCCAGTCCTAAATGGAGTAAAATAACATGCAGTTTTGGGTCCTACGAGCAAGAGTTGTTTTCTGGTAAGAAGAGTCACTATAGTGCTCCCATTTCCATACACAGTGCAAATAGCACTCGTGTCTGCTCCCAGCAAGTGCAGTGTATTGGACTGAAGAGGATCTACTGTTCTTGTCAGTATCCTAAGCAGAGTTGAACTAGATATGGCCCGTGTGTGTAGGAAGCACAGTTCTTTTGTTCTGAGCAAGCTCACTGTTTTGGCCCTGTACGAAACACAGTAGAGTAGAAGAGTGCTCTTTTCTCAAAAGCAGATTGTGTTTTTTGTAAGGCGAGCTAGCGTTTGTTTTCCAGTCCTAAATGGAGTTGAATCTCATGCAATATCTGGTCTTAGGAGCAAGAGTTGTTTTCTGGTAAGAAGAATCACTATTGTGCTCCCACTGTCATACACAGTGCAAATAGCACTGGCGTCTGTTCCCAGCATGTACAGTGTATTGGACTGAAGAGGATCTACTGTTCTAGTCAGTTTCCTAAGCAGAGTTGAACTAGATATGGCCCGTGTGTGTAGGAAGCACAGTTCTTTGTTCTGAGCAAGCTCACTATTCGGACCCCATAGGAAACACAGTAGAGTAGATGAGTGCTCTTTTCTCAAAAGCAGAGTGTGTTTTTTGTAAGGCGAGCTAGCGTGTTTCCCAGTCCTAAATGGAGTTGAATCACATGCAGTTTTGGGTCCGACGAGCAAGAATTGTTTTCTGGTAAGAGGAGTCACTATTGCACTCCCATTGCCATACAAAGTGCAAAAAGCACTCGCGTCTGTTCCAAGCAAGTACAGTGTATTGGACTGAAGAGGAGATACTGTTCTTGTCAGTTTCCTAAGCTGAGTTGAACTAGATTTGGCCAGTGTGTGTAGGAAGCACAGTTCTTTTGTTCTTAGCAAGCTCACTGTTCAGACCCTGTAGGAAACATTGTAGAGTAGAAGAGTGCTCTTTTCTCAAAAGCAGAGTGTGTTTCCTGTAAGGTGAGCTAGTGTTTGTTTCCCACGCCTAAATGGAGTTGAATCACATGCATTTTCTGGTCCTATGAGCAAGAGTTGTTTTCTGGTAAGAAGAGTCACTACTGCGCTCCCATTGTCATACACAGGGCAAATAGCACTGGCGTCTGTTCCCAGCATGTACAGTGTATTGGACTGAAGAGGATCTACTGTTCTTGTCAGTTTCCTAACTAGAATTGAACTAGATATGGCCATGTGTGTAGGAAGTACAGTTCTCTTGTTCTGAGCAAGCTCACTATTCAGACACCATAGGACACACAGTAGAGTAGATGAGTGCTCTTTTCTCAAAAGCAGAGTGTGTTTTTTGTAAGGCGAGCTAGCGTGTTTCCCAGTCCTAAATGGAGTTGAATCACATGCAGCTTTGGGTCCTACGAGCAAGAATTGTTTTCTGGTAAGAAGAGTCACTATTGCGCTCCCATTGCCATACAAAGTACAAAAAGCAATCGCGTCTGTTCCAAGCAAGTACAGTGTATTGGACTGAAGAGGAGATACTGTTCTTGTCAGTTTCCTAAGCTGAGTTGAACTAGATTTGGCCAGTGTGCGTAGGAAGCACTGTTCTTTTGTTCTGAGCAAGCTCACTGTTCGGACCCCATAGGAAACAAAGTAGAGTAGAAGAGTACTCTTTTCTCAAAAGCAGAGTGTGTTACCTGTAATGCGAGCTAGCGTTTGTTTTCCAGTCTTAAATGGAGTTGAATCACATGCAGTTTCTGGTCGTACGAGCAAGAGTTTTTTTCTGGTAAGAAGAGTCACTATTGTGCTCCCATTGCCAGACACAGTGCAAATATCACTCGCGTCTGCACCCAGCAAGTACAGTGTATTGGACTAAAGAGGATCTACTGTTCTTGTCAGTTTCCTAAGCAGAGTTGAACTAGATATGGCCCGTGTGTGTAGGAAGCACAGTTCTTTTGTTCTGAGCAAGCTCACTGTTTTGGCCCTACAGGAAACACAGTAGAGTAGAAGAGTGCTCTTTTCTCAAAAGCAGAGTGTGTTTCTTGTAAGGCGAGCTAGCGTTTGTTTTCCAGTCCTAAATGGAGTTGAATCCCATGCAATATCTGGTCTTAGGAGCAAGAGTTGTTTTCTGGTAAGAAGAGTCACTATTGCGCTCCCACTGTCATACACAGTGCAAATAGCACTGGCGTCTGTTCCCAGCAAGTACAGTGTATTGGACTAAAGAGGATCTACTGTTCTTGTCAGTTTCCTAAGCAGAGTTGAACAAGATATGGCTCGTGTGTGTAGGAAGCACAGTTCTTTTGTTCTGGGCAAGCTCACTGTTCAGACCCCATAGGAAACATAGTAGAGTAGAAGAGTGCTCTTTTCTCAAAAGCAGAGTGTGTTTCCTGTAAGGCGAGCTAGTGTTTGTTTCCCACACCTAAATGGAGTTGAATCACATGCATTTTCTGGTCCTATGAGCAAGAGTTGTTTTCTGGTAAGAAGAGTCACTACTGCGCTCACATTGTCATACACAGGGCAAATATAACTGGCGTCTGTTCCCAGCATGTACAGTGTATTGGACTGAAGAGGATCTACTGTTCTTGTCAGTTTCCTAAGCAGAGTTGAACTAGATATGGCCCGTGTGTGTAGGAAGCACAGTTCTTTTGTTCTGAGCCAGCTCACTGTTCTGGCCCTATAGGAAACACAGTAGAGTAGAAGAGTGCTCTTTTCTCAAAAGCAGAGTGTGTTTCTTGTAAGGCGAGCTAGTGTTTGTTTCAAGGTCCTAAATGGAGTTGAATCACATGCAGTTTCTGTTCCTGCGAGCAAGAGTTGTTTTCTGGTAAGAAGAGTCACTATTGCGCTCCCATTGTAATACACAGAGCAAATAGCACTCGATTCTGTTCCCAGCAAGTACAGTGTATTGGACTGAAGAACAGCTACTCTTCTTGTCTGTTTCCTAAGCTGAGTTGAAGCAGATATGGCCATGTGTGTAGGAAGTACATTTCTTTTGTTCTGAGCAAGCTCACTATTCAGACCCCATAGGACAAACAGTAGAGTAGATGAGTGCTCTTTTCTCAAAAGCAGAGTGTGTTTTTTGTAAGGCGAGCTAGCGTGTTTTGCAGTCCTAAATGGAGTTGAATCACATGCAGTTTTGGGTCCTACGAGCAAGAGTTGTTTTCTGGTAAGAAGAGTCACTATTGTGCTCCCATTGCCAGACACAGTGCAAATATCACTCGCGTCTGCTCCCAGCAAGTACAGTGTATTGGACTAAAGAGGATCTACTGTTCTTGTCAGTTTCCTAAGCAGAGTTGAACTAGATATGGCCCGTGTGTGTAGGAGGCACAGTTCTTTTGTTCTGAGCAAGCTCACTGTTTTGGCCCTACAGGAAACACAGTAGAGTAGAAGAGTGCTCTTTTCTCAAAAGCAGAGTGTGTTTCTTGTAAGGCGAGCTAGCGTTTGTTTTCCAGTCCTAAATGGAGTTGAATCCCATGCAATATCTGGTCTTAGGAGCAAGAGTTGTTTTCTGGTAAGAAGAGTCACTATTGCGCTCCCACTGTCATACACAGTGCAAATAGCACTGGCGTCTGTTCCCAGCATGTACAGAGTATTGGACTGAAGAGGATCTACTGTTCTTGTCAGTTTCCTAAGCAGAGTTCAACTAGATATGGCCTGTGTGTGTAGGAAGCACAGTTCTTTTGTTCTGAGCAAGCTCAATGTTTTGGCCCTACAGGAAACACAGTAGAGTAGATGAGTGCTCTTTTATAAAGCAGAGTGTGTTTCTTGTAAGGAGAGCTAGTGTTTGTTTCAAGGTCCTAAATAGACTTGAATCACATGCAGTTTCTGGTCCTATGAGCAAGAGTAGTTTTCTGGTAAGAAGAGTCACTATTGCGCTCCCATTGTCATACACAGGGCAAATAGCACTGGCATCTCTTCCCAGCATGTACAGTGTATTGGACTGAAGAGGATATACTGTTCTTGTCAGTTTCCTAACTAGAATTGAACTAGATATGGCCATGTGTGTAGGAAGTACAGTTCTCTTGTTCTGAGCAAGCTCACTATTCAGACACCGTAGGACACACAGTAGAGTAGATGAGTGCTCTTTTCTCAAAAGCAGAGTGTGTTTTTTGTAAGGCGAGCTAGCGTGTTTCCCAGTCCTAAATGGAGTTGAATCACATGCAGCTTTGGGTCCTACGAGCAAGAATTGTTTTCTGGTAAGAAGAGTCACTATTGCGCTCCCATTACCATACAAAGTGCAAAAAGCAATCGCGTCTGTTCCAAGCAAGTACAGTGTATTGGACTGAAGAGGAGATACTGTTCTTGTCAGTTTCCTAAGCTGAGTTGAACTAGATTTGGCCAGTGTGCGTAGGAAGCACTGTTCTTTTGTTCTGAGCAAGCTCACTGTTCGGACCCCATAGGAAACACAGTAGAGTAGAAGAGTACTCTTTTCTCAAAAGCAGAGTGTGTTACCTGTAATGCGAGCTAGCGTTTGTTTTCCAGTCTTAAATGGAGTTGAATCACATGCAGTTTCTGGTCGTACGAGCAAGAGTTTTTTTCTGGTAAGAAGAGTCACTATTGTGCTCCCATTGCCAGACACAGTGCAAATATCACTCGCGTCTGCACCCAGCAAGTACAGTGTATTGGACTAAAGAGGATCTACTGTTCTTGTCAGTTTCCTAAGCAGAGTTGAACTAGATATGGCCCGTGTGTGTAGGAAGCACAGTTCTTTTGTTCTGAGCAAGCTCACTGTTTTGGCCCTACAGGAAACACAGTAGAGTAGAAGAGTGCTCTTTTCTCAAAAGCAGAGTGTGTTTCTTGTAAGGCGAGCTAGCGTTTGTTTTCCAGTCCTAAATGGAGTTGAATCCCATGCAATATCTGGTCTTAGGGAGCAAGAGTTGTTTTCTGGTAAGAAGAGTCACTATTGCACTCCCACTGTCACACACAGTGCAAATAGCACTGGCGTCTGTTCCCAGCATGTACAGTGTATTGTACTGAAGAGGATCTACTGTTCTTGTCAGTTTCCTAAGCAGAGTTTAACTAGGTATGGCCCGTGTGTGTAGGAAGCACAGTTCTTTTGTCTGAGCAAGCTCACTGTTCTGGCCCTATAGGAACCACAGTAGAGTAGAAGTGTGCTTTTTTCTCAAAAGCAGAGTGTGTTTCTTCTAAGGCGAGCTAGCGTTTGCTTCCCAGACATAAATGGAGTTGAATCACATGCAGTTTCTGGTCGTACGAGCAAGAGTTGTTTTCTGGTAAGAAGAGTCACTATTGCGCTCCCATTGCCAGACACAGTGCAAATAGTACTCGCGTCTGCTCCCAGAAAGTACAGTGTATTGGACTGAAGAGGACCTACTGTTCTTGTCAGTTTCCTAAGCAGAATTGAACTAGATATGGCCATGTGTGTACGAAGCCCAGTTCTTTTGTTCTGAGCAAGTTCACTGTTCTGGCGCTATAGGAAACATGTAGAGTAGAAGAGTGCTCTTTTTTCAAAAGCAGAGTGTGTTTCCTGTAAGGCGACCTAGCGTTTGTTTCCCAGTCCTAAATGGAGTAAAATAACATGCAGTTTCTGTTCCTACGAGCAAGAGTTGTTTTCTGGTAAGAAGAGTCACTATAGTGCTCCCATTTCCATACACAGTGCAAATAGCACTCGTGTCTGCTCCCAGCAAGTGCAGTGTATTGGACTGAAGAGGATCTACTGTTCTTGTCAGTATCCTAAGCAGAGTTGAACTAGATATGGCCCGTGTGTGTAGGAAGCACAGTTCTTTTGTTCTGAGCAAGCTCACTGTTTTGGCCCTGTACAAAACACAGTAGAGTAGAAGAGTGCTCTTTTCTCAAAAGCAGATTGTGTTTCTTGTAAGGCGAGCTAGCGTTTGTTTTCCAGTCCTAAATGGAGTTGAATCTCATGCAATATCTGGTCTTAAGAGCAAGAGTTGTTTTCTGGTAAGAAGAGTCACTATTGTGCTCCCACTGTCATACACAGTGCAAATAGCACTGGCGTCTGTTCCCAGCATGTACAGTGTATTGGACTGAAGAGGATCTACTGTTCTAGTCAGTTTCCTAAGCAGAGTTGAACTAGATATGGCCCGTGTGTGTAGGAAGCACAGTTCTTTGTTCTGAGCAAGCTCACTATTCGGACCCCATAGGAAACACAGTAGAGTAGATGAGTGCTCTTTTCTCAAAAGCAGAGTGTGTTTTTTGTAAGGCGAGCTAGCGTGTTTCCCAGTCCTAAATGGAGTTGAATCACATGCAGTTTTGGGTCCGACGAGCAAGAATTGTTTTCTGGTAAGAGGAGTCACTATTGCACTCCCATTGCCATACAAAGTGCAAAAAGCACTCGCGTCTGTTCCAAGCAAGTACAGTGTATTGGACTGAAGAGGAGATACTGTTCTTGTCAGTTTCCTAAGCTGAGTTGAACTAGATTTGGCCAGTGTGTGTAGGAAGCACAGTTCTTTTGTTCTGAGCAAGCTCACTGTTCAGACCCCGTAGGAAACATTGTAGAGTAGAAGAGTGCTCTTTTCTCAAAAGCAGAGTGTGTTTCCTGTAAGGTGAGCTAGTGTTTGTTTCCCACGCCTAAATGGAGTTGAATCACATGCATTTTCTGGTCCTATGAGCAAGAGTTGTTTTCTGGTAAGAAGAGTCACTACTGCGCTCCCATTGTCATACACAGGGCAAATAGCACTGGCGTCTGTTCCCAGCATGTACAGTGTATTGGACTGAAGAGGATCTACTGTTCTTGTCAGTTTCCTAAACAGAGTTGAACTAGATATGGCCCGTGTGTGTAGGAAGCACAGTTCTTTTGTCTGAGCAAGCTCACTGTTCTGGCCCTATAGGAACCACAGTAGAGTAGAAGAGTGCTCTTTTCTCAAAAGCAGAGTGTGTTTCTTGTAAGGCGAGCAAGTGTTTGCTTCAAGGTCCTAAATGGAGTTGAATCACATGCAGTTTCTGTTCCTACAAGCAAGAGTTGTTTTCTGGTAAGAAGAGTCACTATTGCGCTCCCATTGCAATACACAGAGCAAATAGCACTTGATTCTGTTCCCAGCAAGTACAGTGTATTGGACTGAAGAGCAGCTACTCTTCTTGTCTGTTTCCTAAGCTGAGTTGAACTAGATATGGCCATGTGTGTAGGAAGTACATTTCTTTTGTTCTGAGCAAGCTCACTATTCAGACCCCATAGGACACACAGTAGAGTAGATGAGTGCTCTTTTCTCAAAAGCAGAGTGTTTTTCTTGTAAGGCAAGCTAGTGTTTGTTTCCCAGTCCTAAATGGAGTTAAATCACATGCAGTTTTTGGTCCTACGTCCAAGAGTTGTTTTCTGGTAAGAAGATTCACTATTGTGCTCCCATTGTCATACACAGTGCAAATAGCCCTGGCGTCTGTTCCCAGCATGTACAGTGTATTAGACTGAAGAGGATCTACTGTTCTTGTCAGTTTCATAATCAGAGTTGAACTAGGTATGGCCCGTGTGTGTAGGAAGCACAGTTCATTTGTTCTGAGCAAGCTCAATGTTCAGAACCCAAAGGAAACATAGTAGAGTAGAACAGTGCTCTTTTCTCAAAAGTAGAGTGTGTTTCTTGTAAGGCGAGCTAGCATTTGTTTCCCAGTCCTAAATGGAGTTGAATCACATGCAGTTTCTGGTCCTACGAGCAAGAGTTGTTTTCTGGTAAGAAGTGTCACTACTGTGCTCCCATTGTCATACTCAATGCAAATAGCACTGGCGACTGTTCCCAGCATGTACAGTGTTTTGGACTGAAGAGGAGCTACGGTTCTTGTCAGTTTCCTAAGCAGAGTTGAACTAGATATGGCCCATGTGTGTAGGACGCACAGTTCTTTTGTTCCGAGCAAGCTCACTGTTCTGGCCCTATAGAAAACACAGTGGAGTGGAAGAGTGCTCTTTTCTCAAAAGCAGAGTGTGTTTCTTGTAAGGCGAGCAAGTGTTTGCTTCAAGGTCCTAAATGGAGTTGAATCACATGCAGTTTCTGTTCCTACGAGCAAGAGTTGTTTTCTGGTAAGAAGAGTCACTATTGCGCTCCCATTGACATACATAGTGCAAATAGCACTGGTGTCTGTTTCCAGCAAGTATAGTGTATTGGACAGAAGAGGGGGTACTGTTCTTGTCAGTTTTCTAAGCGGAGTTGAACTAGATATGGCCCGAGTGTGTAGGAAGCAAAGTTCTTTTGTTCTGAGCAAGCTCACTGTTCGGACACAATAGGAAACACAGTAGAGTAGAAGAGTGCTCTTTTCTCAAAAGCAGAGTGTGTTTCTTGTAAGGCGAGCTAGCGTTTGTTTCACAGTCCTAAATTGAGTTGACTCACATGCAGTTTCTGTTCCTACGAGCAAGAATTGTTTTGTGGTAAGATGAGTCACTATTGTGCTCCCATTGAAATACACAGTGCAAATAGCACTGGCGTCTGTTCCCAGCAAGTACAGTGTATTCGACTGAAGGGGAGATACTGTTCTTGTCAGTTTCCTAAGCAGAGTTGAACTAGATATGGCCGTGTGTGTAAGAAGCACAGTTCTTTTGTTCTGAGCAAGCTCACTGTTCTGGCCCTGGAGAAAACACAGTAGAGTAGAAGAGTGCTCTTTTCTCAAAAGCAGAGTGTGTTTCTTGTAAGGCGAGCTAGCGTTTTTTTCCCAGTCCTAAATGGAGTTGAATCACATGCAGTTTCTGGTCCTACGAGCAAGAGTTGTTTTCTGGTAAGAAGAGTCACTATTGTGCTCCCATTGCCAGACACAGTGCAAATAGCACTCGCATCTGTTCCCAGCAAGTATAGTGTATTGGACAGAAGAGGAGCTACTGTTCTTGTCAGTTTCCTAAGCAGAGTTGAACTAGATACGGCCCGTGTTTGTGAAGCACAGTTCTTTTGTTCTGAGCAAGCTTACTTTTCGGACCCCTTAGGAAACACAGTAGAGTAGAAGAGTGCCCTTTTCTCAAAAGCAGAGTGTGTTTCTTGTAAGGCGAGCTAGCGTGTTTCCCATTCCTAAATGGAGTTGAATCACATGCAGTTTCTGTAGCTACGAGCAAGAGTTGATTTATGGTAAGAAGAGTCACTTTTGTGCTCCCATTGCCATACATAGAGCAAATAGCACACGATTCTGTTCCCAGCATGTACATTGTATTGGACTGAAGAGGATCTAATGTTCTCTTCAGTTTCCTAAGCAGAACTGAACTAGATATGGCCATGTGTGTAGGAAGTACAGTTCTTTTGTTCTGAGCAAGCTCACTGTTCTGACCCTCTAGGAAACACAGTAGAGTAGAAAAGTGCTTTTTTCTCAAAAGCAGAGTGTGTTTTTTGTAAGGCGACCTCGCGTTTGTTTCCCAGTCGTAAATGGAGTTGAATAACATGCAGTTTTTGGTCCTATGAGCAAGAGTTGTTTTCTGGTAAGAAGAGTCACTATTGTGCTCCCATTGTCATACACAGGACAAATAGCACTGGCGTCTGTTCCCAGCATGGACAGTGTATTGGACTGAAGAGGATCTACTGTTCTTGTCAGTTTCCAAAGCAGAATTGAACTAGATATGGCCGTGTGTGTACAAAGCCCAGTTCTTTTGTTCTGAGCAAGATCACTGTTCTGGCGCTATAGGAAACATGTAGAGTAGAAGAGTGCTCTTTTCTAAAAAGCAGAGTGTGTTTCTTGTAAAGCGACCTAGGGTTTGTTTCCCAGTCCTAAATGGAGTTGAATAACATGCAGTTTTGGGTCCTACGAGCAAGAGTTGTTTTCTGGTTAGAAGAGTCACTATTGTGCTCCCATTGCCATACACAGTGCAAATAGCACTAGTGTCTGCTCCCAGCAAGTGCAGTGTATTGGACTGAAGAGGATCTACTGTTCTTGTCAGTTTCCTAAGCAGAGTTGAACTAGATATGGCCCGTGTGTGAAGGAAGCACAGTTGTTTTTTTCTGAGCAAGCTCACTGTTCTGGCCTTTACGAAACGCAGTAGAGTAGAAGAGTGCT
The DNA here is from genome assembly GCF_949786415.1 of Peromyscus eremicus. Classification (NCBI taxonomy): domain Eukaryota; kingdom Metazoa; phylum Chordata; class Mammalia; order Rodentia; family Cricetidae; genus Peromyscus; species Peromyscus eremicus. Next base: position 77,363 of record NW_026734972.1, on the reverse strand, counting down.
CTTTTCTCAAAAGCAGAGTGTGTTTCTTGTAAGGCGAGCTAGCGTTTGTTTTCCAGTCCTAAATGGAGTTGAATCCCATGCAATATCTGGTCTTAGGAGCAAGAGTTGTTTTCTGGTAAGAAGAGTCACTATTGCGCTCCCACAGTCATGCACAGTGCAAATAGCACTGGCGTCTGTTCCCAGCAAGTACAGTGTATTGGACTAAAGAGGATCTACTGTTCTTGTCAGTTTCCTAAGCAGAGTTGAACAAGATATGGCTCGTGTGTGTAGGAAGCACAGTTCTTTTGTTCTGGGCAAGCTCACTGTTCAGACCCCATAGGAAACATAGTAGAGTAGAAGAGTGCTCTTTTCTCAAAAGCAGAGTGTGTTTCCTGTAAGGCGAGCTAGTGTTTGTTTCCCACACCTAAATGGAGTTGAATCACATGCATTTTCTGGTCCTATGAGCAAGAGTTGTTTTCTGGTAAGAAGAGTCACTACTGCGCTCCCTTTGTCATACACAGGGCAAATATAACTGGCGTCTGTTCCCAGCATGTACAGTGTATTGGACTGAAGAGGATCTACTGTTCTTGTCAGTTTCCTAAGCAGAGTTGAACTAGATATGGCCCGTGTGTGTAGGAAGCACAGTTCTTTTGTTCTGAGCCAGCTCACTGTTCTGGCCCTATAAGAAACACAGTAGAGTAGAAGAGTGCTCTTTTCTCAAAAGCAGAGTGTGTTTCCTGTAAGGCGAGCTAGTGTTTGTTTCAAGGTCCTAAATGGAGTTGAATCACATGCAGTTTCTGTTCCTACGAGCAAGAGTTGTTTTCTGGTAAGAAGAGTCACTATTGCGCTCCCATTGCAATACACAGAGCAAATAGCACTCGATTCTGTTCCCAGCAAGTACAGTGTATTGGACTGAAGAGCAGCTACTCTTCTTGTCTGTTTCCTAAGCTGAGTTGAAGTAGATATGGCCATGTGTGTAGGAAGTACATTTCTTTTGTTATGAGCAAGCTCACTATTCAGACCCCATAGGACAAACAGTAGAGTAGATGAGTGCTCTTTTCTCAAAAGCAGAGTGTGTTTTTTGTAAGGCGAGCTAGCGTGTTTTGCAGTCCTAAATGGAGTTGAATCACATGCAGTTTTGGGTCCTACGAGCAAGAATTGTTTTCTGGTAAGAAGAGTCACTATTGCGCTCCCATTGCCATACAAAGTGCAAAAAGCAATCGCGTCTGTTCCAAGCAAGTACAGTGTATTGGACTGAAGAGGAGATACTGTTCTTGTCAGTTACCTAAGCTGAGTTGAACTAGATTTGGCCAGTGTACGTAGGAAGCACTGTTCTTTTGTTCTGAGCAAGCTCACTGTTCGGACCCCATAGGAAACACAGTAGAGTAGAAGAGTACTCTTTTCTCAAAAGCAGAGTGTGTTACCTGTAAGGCGAGCTAGCGTTTGTTTTCCAGTCTTAAATGGAGTTGAATCACATGCAGTTTCTGGTCGTACGAGCAAGAGTTGTTTTCTGGTAAGAAGAGTCACTATTGTGCTCCCATTGCCAGACACAGTGCAAATATCACTCGCGTCTGCTCCCAGCAAGTACAGTGTATTGGACTAAAGAGGATCTACTGTTCTTGTCAGTTTCCTAAGCAGAGTTGAACTAGATATGGCCCGTGTGTGTAGGAAGCACAGTTCTTTTGTTCTGAGCAAGCTCACTGTTTTGGCCCTACAGGAAACACAGTAGAGTAGAAGAGTGCTCTTTTCTCAAAAGCAGAGTGTGTTTCTTGTAAGGCGAGCTAGCGTTTGTTTTCCAGTCCTAAATGGAGTTGAATCCCATGCAATATCTGGTCTTAGAGAGCAAGAGTTGTTTTCTGGTAAGAAGAGTCACTATTGCGCTCCCACTGTCATACACAGTGCAAATAGCACTGGCGTCTGTTCCCAGCATGTACAGAGTATTGGACTGAAGAGGATCTACTGTTCTTGTCAGTTTCCTAAGCAGAGTTCAACTAGATATGGCCTGTGTGTGTAGGAAGCACAGTTCTTTTGTTCTGAGCAAGCTCAATGTTTTGGCCCTACAGAAAACACAGTAGAGTAGATGAGTGCTCTTTTATAAAGCAGAGTGTGTTTCTTGTAAGGAGAGCTAGTGTTTGTTTCAAGGTCATAATTAGACTTGAATCACATGCAGTTTCTGGTCCTATGAGCAAGAGTAGTTTTCTGGTAAGAAGAGTCACTATTGCGCTCCCATTGTCATACACAGGGCAAATAGCACTGGCGTCTCTTCCCAGCATGTACAGTGTATTGGACTGAAGAGGATCTACTGTTCTTGTCAGTTTCCTAACTAGAATTGAACTAGATATGGCCATGTGTGTAGGAAGTACAGTTCTTTTGTTCTGAGCAAGCTCACTATTCAGACACCATAGGACACACAGTAGAGTAGATGAGTGCTCTTTTCTCAAAAGCAGAGTGTGTTTTTTGTAAGGCGAGCTAGCGTGTTTCCCAGTCCTAAATGGAGTTGAATCACATGCAGCTTTGGTTCCTACGAGCAAGAATTGTTTTCTGGTAAGAAGAGTCACTATTGCGCTCCCATTGCCATACAAAGTGCAAAAAGCAATCGCGTCTGTTCCAAGAAAGTACAGTGTATTGGACTGAAGAGGAGCTACTGTTCTTGTCAGTTTCCTAAGCTGAGTTGAACTAGATTTGGCCAGTGAGCGTAGGAAGCACTGTTCTTTTGTTCTGAGCAAGCTCACTGTTCGGACCCCATAGGAAACACAGTAGAGTAGAAGAGTACTCTTTTCTCAAAAGCAGAGTGTGTTACCTGTAATGCGAGCTAGCGTTTGTTTTCCAGTCTTAAATGGAGTTGAATCACATGCAGTTTCTGGTCGTACGAGCAAGAGTTTTTTTCTGGTAAGAAGAGTCACTATTGTGCTCCCATTGCCAGACACAGTGCAAATATCACTCGCGTCTGCACCCAGCAAGTACAGTGTATTGGACTAAAGAGGATCTACTGTTCTTGTCAGTTTCCTAAGCAGAGTTGAACTAGATATGGCCCGTGTGTGTAGGAAGCACAGTTCTTTTGTTCTGAGCAAGCTCACTGTTTTGGCCCTACAGGAAACACAGTAGAGTAGAAGAGTGCTCTTTTCTCAAAAGCAGAGTGTGTTTCTTGTAAGGCGAGCTAGCGTTTGTTTTCCAGTCCTAAATGGAGTTGAATCCCATGCAATATCTGGTCTTAGGAGCAAGAGTTGTTTTCTGGTAAGAAGAGTCACTATTGCGCTCCCACTGTCATACACAGTGCAAATAGCACTGGCGTCTGTTCCCAGCAAGTACAGTGTATTGGACTAAAGAGGATCTACTGTTCTTGTCAGTTTCCTAAGCAGAGTTGAACAAGATATGGCTCGTGTGTGTAGGAAGCACAGTTCTTTTGTTCTGGGCAAGCTCACTGTTCAGACCCCATAGGAAACATAGTAGAGTAGAAGAGTGCTCTTTTCTCAAAAGCAGAGTGTGTTTCCTGTAAGGCGAGCTAGTGTTTGTTTCCCACACCTAAATGGAGTTGAATCACATGCATTTTCTGGTCCTATGAGCAAGAGTTGTTTTCTGGTAAAAAGAGTCACTACTGCGCTCCCATTGTAATACACAGAGCAAATAGCACTCGATTCTGTTCCCAGCAAGTACAGTGTATTGGACTGAAGAGCAGCTACTCTTCTTGTCTGTTTCCTAAGCTGAGTTGAAGTAGATATGGCCATGTGTGTAGGAAGTACATTTCTTTTGTTCTGAGCAAGCTCACTATTCAGACCCCATAGGACAAACAGTCGAGTAGATGAGTGCTCTTTTCTCAAAAGCAGAGTGTGTTTTTTGTAAGGCGAGCTAGCGTGTTTCGCAGTCCTAAATGGAGTTGAATCACATGCAGTTTTGGGTCCTACGAGCAAGAGTTGTTTTCTAGTAAGAAGAGTCACTATTGCGCTCCCATTGCCAGACACAGTGCAAATATCACTCGCGTCTGCTCCCAGCAAGTACAGTGTATTGGACTAAAGAGGATCTACTGTTCTTGTCAGTTTCCTAAGCAGAGTTGAACTAGATATGGCCCGTGTGTGTAGGAAGCACAGTTCTTTTGTTCTGAGCAAGCTCACTGTTTTGGCCCTACAGGAAACACAGTAGAGTAGAAGAGTGCTCTTTTCTCAAAAGCAGAGTGTGTTTCTTGTAAGGCGAGCTAGCGTTTGTTTTCCAGTCCTAAATGGAGTTGAATCCCATGCAATATCTGGTCTTAGAGAGCAAGAGTTGTTTTCTGGTAAGAAGAGTCACTATTGCGCTCCCACTGTCATACACAGTGCAAATAGCACTGGCGTCTGTTCCCAGCATGTACAGAGTATTGGACTGAAGAGGATCTACTGTTCTTGTCAGTTTCCTAAGCAGAGTTCCACTAGATATGGCCTGTGTGTGTAGGAAGCACAGTTCTTTTGTTCTGAGCAAGCTCAATGTTTTGGCCCTACAGGAAACACAGTAGAGTAGATGAGTGCTCTTTTATAAAGCAGAGTGTGTTTCTTGTAAGGAGAGCTAGTGTTTGTTTCAAGGTCCTAAATAGACTTGAATCACATGCAGTTTCTGGTCCTATGAGCAAGAGTAGTTTTCTGGTAAGAAGAGTCACTATTGCGCTCCCATTGTCATACACAGGGCAAATAGCACTGGCGTCTCTTCCCAGCATGTACAGTGTATTGGACTGAAGAGGATCTACTGTTCTTGTCAGTTTCCTAACTAGAATTGAACTAGATATGGCCATGTGTGTAGGAAGTACAGTTCTCTTGTTCTGAGCAAGCTCACTATTCAGACACCGTAGGACACACAGTAGAGTAGATGAGTGCTCTTTTCTCAAAAGCAGAGTGTGTTTTTTGTAAGGCGAGCTAGCGTGTTTCCCAGTCCTAAATGGAGTTGAATCACATGCAGCTTTGGGTCCTACGAGCAAGAATTGTTTTCTGGTAAGAAGAGTCACTATTGCGCTCCCATTGCCATACAAAGTGAAAAAAGCAATCGCGTCTGTTCCAAGCAAGTACAGTGTATTGGACTGAAGAGGAGATACTGTTCTTGTCAGTTTCCTAAGCTGAGTTGAACTAGATTTGGCCAGTGTGCGTAGGAAGCACTGTTCTTTTGTTCTGAGCAAACTCACTGTTCGGACCCCATAGGAAACACAGTAGAGTAGAAGAGTACTCTTTTCTCAAAAGCAGAGTGTGTTTCCTGTAATGCGAGCTAGCGTTTGTTTTCCAGTCTTAAATGGAGTTGAATCACATGCAGTTTCTGGTCGTACGAGCAAGAGTTTTTTTCTGGTAAGAAGAGTCACTATTGTGCTCCCATTGCCAGACACAGTGCAAATATCACTCGCGTCTGCACCCAGCAAGTACAGTGTATTGGACTAAAGAGGATCTACTGTTCTTGTCAGTTTCCTAAGCAGAGTTGAACTAGATATGGCCCGTGTGTGTAGGAAGCACAGTTCTTTTGTTCTGAGCAAGCTCACTGTTTTGGCCCTACAGGAAACACAGTAGAGTAGAAGAGTGCTCTTTTCTCAAAAGCAGAGTGTGTTTCTTGTAAGGCGAGCTAGCGTTTGTTTTCCAGTCCTAAATGGAGTTGAATCCCATGCAATATCTGGTCTTAGGAGCAAGAGTTGTTTTCTGGTAAGAAGAGTCACTATTGCGCTCCCACTGTCATGCACAGTGCAAATAGCACTGGCGTCTGTTCCCAGCAAGTACAGTGTATTGGACTAAAGAGGATCTACTGTTCTTGTCAGTTTCCTAAGCAGAGTTGAACAAGATATGGCTCGTGTGTGTAGGAAGCACAGTTCTTTTGTTCTGGGCAAGCTCACTGTTCAGACCCCATAGGAAACATAGTAGAGTAGAAGAGTGCTCTTTTCTCAAAAGCAGAGTGTGTTTCCTGTAAGGCGAGCTAGTGTTTGTTTCCCACACCTAAATGGAGTTGAATCACATGCATTTTCTGGTCCTATGAGCAAGAGTTGTTTTCTGGTAAAAAGAGTCACTACTGCGCTCCCATTGTCATACACAGGGCAAATATAACTGGCGTCTGTTCCCAGCATGTACAGTGTATTGGACTGAAGAGGATCTACTGTTCTTGTCAGTTTCCTAAGCAGAGTTGAACTAGATATGGCCTGTGTGTGTAGGAAGCACAGTTCTTTTGTTCTGAGCCAGCTCACTGTTCTGGCCCTATAGGAAACACAGTAGAGTAGAAGAGTGCTCTTTTCTCAAAAGCAGAGTGTGTTTCTTGTAAGGCGAGCTAGTGTTTGTTTCAAGGTCCTAAATGGAGTTGAATCACATGCAGTTTCTGTTCCTACGAGCAAGAGTTGTTTTCTGGTAAGAAGAGTCACTATTGCGCTCCCATTGCAATACACAGAGCAAATAGCACTCGATTCTGTTCCCAGCAAGTACAGTGTATTGGACTGAAGAGCAGCTACTCTTCTTGTCTGTTTCCTAAGCTGAGTTGAAGTAGATATGGCCATGTGTGTAGGAAGTACATTTCTTTTGTTCTGAGCAAGCTCACTATTCAGACCCCATGGGACAAACAGTAGAGTAGATGAGTGCTCTTTTCTCAAAAGCAGAGTGTGTTTTTTGTAAGGCGAGCTAGCGTGTTTTGCAGTCCTAAATGGAGTTGAATCACATGCAGTTTTGGGTCCTACGAGCAAGAATTGTTTTCTGGTAAGAAGAGTCACTATTGCGCTCCCATTGCCATACAAAGTGCAAAAAGCAATCACGTCTGTTCCAAGCAAGTACAGTGTATTGGACTGAAGAGGAGATACTGTTCTTGTCAGTTACCTAAGCTGAGTTGAACTAGATTTGGCCAGTGTGCGTAGGAAGCACTGTTCTTTTGTTCTGAGCAAGCTCACTGTTCGGACCCCATAGGAAACACAGTAGAGTAGAAGAGTACTCTTTTCTCAAAAGCAGAGTGTGTTACCTGTAAGGCGAGCTAGCGTTTGTTTTCCAGTCTTAAATGGAGTTGAATCACATGCAGTTTCTGGTCGTACGAGCAAGAGTTGTTTTCTGGTAAGAAGAGTCACTATTGCGCTCCCACTGTCATACACAGTGCAAATAGCACTGGCGTCTGTTCCCAGCATGTACAGAGTATTGGACTGAAGAGGATCTACTGTTCTTGTCAGTTTCCTAAGCAGAGTTCAACTAGATATGGCCCGTGTGTGTAGGAAGCACAGTTCTTTTGTTCTGAGCAAGCTCAATGTTTTGGCCCTACAGGAAACACAGTAGAGTAGATGAGTGCTCTTTTATAAAGCAGAGTGTGTTTCTTGTAAGGAGAGCTAGTGTTTGTTTCAAGGTCCTAAATAGACTTGAATCACATGCAGTTTCTGGTCCTATGAGCAAGAGTAGTTTTCTGGTAAGAAGAGTCACTATTGCGCTCCCATTGTCATACACAGGGCAAATAGCACTGGCGTCTGTTCCCAGCATGTACAGTGTATTGGACTGAAGAGGATCTACTGTTCTTGTCAGTTTCCTAACTAGAATTGAACTAGATATGGCCATGTGTGTAGGAAGTACAGTTCTCTTGTTCTGAGCAAGCTCACTATTCAGACACCATAGGACACACAGTAGAGTAGATGAGTGCTCTTTTCTCAAAAGCAGAGTGTGTTTTTTGTAAGGCGAGCTAGCGTGTTTCCCAGTCCTAAATGGAGTTGAATCACATGCAGCTTTGGGTCCTACGAGCAAGAATTGTTTTCTGGTAAGAAGAGTCACTATTGCGCTCCCATTGCCATACAAAGTGCAAAAAGCAATCGCGTCTGTTCCAAGCAAGTACAGTGTATTGGACTGAAGAGGAGATACTGTTCTTGTCAGTTTCCTAAGCTGAGTTGAACTAGATTTGGCCAGTGTGCGTAGGAAGCACTGTTCTTTTGTTCTGAGCAAGCTCACTGTTCGGACCCCATAGGAAACACAGTAGAGTAGAAGAGTACTCTTTTCTCAAAAGCAGAGTGTGTTACCTGTAATGCGAGCTAGCGTTTGCTTTCCAGTCTTAAATGGAGTTGAATCACATGCAGTTTCTGGTCGTACGAGCAAGAGTTTTTTTCTGGTAAGAAGAGTCACTATTGTGCTCCCATTGCCAGACACAGTGCAAATATCACTCGGGTCTGCACCCAGCAAGTACAGTGTATTGGACTAAAGAGGATCTACTGTTCTTGTCAGTTTCCTAAGCAGAGTTGAACTAGATATGGCCCGTGTGTGTAGGAAGCACAGTTCTTTTGTTCTGAGCAAGCTCACTGTTTTGGCCCTACAGGAAACACAGTAGAGTAGAAGAGTGCTCTTTTCTCAAAAGCAGAGTGTGTTTCTTGTAAGGCGAGCTAGCGTTTGTTTTCCAGTCCTAAATGGAGTTGAATCCCATGCAATATCTGGTCTTAGGGAGCAAGAGTTGTTTTCTGGTAAGAAGAGTCACTATTGCACTCCCACTGTCACACACAGTGCAAATAGCACTGGCGTCTGTTCCCAGCATGTACAGTGTATTGGACTGAAGAGGATCTACTGTTCTTGTCAGTTTCCTAAGCAGAGTTTAACTAGGTATGGCCCGTGTGTGTAGGAAGCACAGTCATTTTGTTCTGAGCAAGCTCACTGTTCGGACCCCATAGGAAACACAGTAGAGTAGAAGTGTGCTTTTTTCTCAAAAGCAGAGTGTGTTTCTTCTAAGGCGAGCTAGCGTTTGCTTCCCAGACCTAAATGGAGTTGAATCACATGCAGTTTCTGGTCGTACGAGCAAGAGTTGTTTTCTGGTAAGAAGAGTCACTATTGCGCTCCCATTGCCAGACACAGTGCAAATAGTACTCGCGTCTGCTCCCAGCAAGTGCAGTGTATTGGACTGAAGAGGACCTACTGTTCTTGGCAGTTTCCTAAGCAGAATTGAACTAGATATGGCCATGTGTGTACGAAGCCCAGTTCTTTTGTTCTGAGCAAGTTCACTGTTCTGGCGCTATAGGAAACATGTAGAGTAGAAGAGTGCTCTTTTTTCAAAAGCAGAGTGTGTTTCCTGTAAGGCGACCTAGCGTTTGTTTCCCAGTCCTAAATGGAGTAAAATAACATGCAGTTTTGGGTCCTACGAGCAAGAGTTGTTTTCTGGTAAGAAGAGTCACTATAGTGCTCCCATTTCCATACACAGTGCAAATAGCACTCGTGTCTGCTCCCAGCAAGTGCAGTGTATTGGACTAAAGAGGATCTACTGTTCTTGTCAGTTTCCTAAGCAGAGTTGAATTAGATATGGCCCGTGTGTGTAGGAAGCACAGTTCTTTTGTTCTGAGCAAGCTCACTGTTTTGGCCCTACAGGAAACACAGTAGAGTAGAAGAGTGCTCTTTTCTCAAAAGCAGAGTGTGTTTCTTGTAAGGCGAACTAGCGTTTGTTTTCCAGTCCTAAATGGAGTTGAATCCCATGCAATATCTGGTCTTAGAGAGCAAGAGTTGTTTTCTGGTAAGAAGAGTCACTATTGCGCTCCCACTGTCATACACAGTGCAAATAGCACTGGCGTCTGTTCCCAGCATGTACAGAGTATTGGACTGAAGAGGATCTACTGTTCTTGTCAGTTTCCTAAGCAGAGTTCAACTAGATATGGCCTGTGTGTGTAGGAAGCACAGTTCTTTTGTTCTGAGCAAGCTCAATGTTTTGGCCCTACAGGAAACACAGTAGAGTAGAAGAGTGCTCTTTTATAAAGCAGAGTGTGTTTCTTGTAAGGCAAGCTAGTGTTTATTTCCCAGTCCTAAATGGAGTTGACTCCCATGCAGTTTCTGGTCCTACGAGCAAGAGTTGTTTTCTGATAAGAAGAGTCACTATTGTGCTCCTATTGCCATACACAGTGCAAATAGCACTCGCATCTGTTCCCAGCAAGTACAGTGTATTGGATTGAAGAGGAGCTACCTTCTTGTCAGTTTCCTAAGCAGAGTTCAACTAGATATGGCCAGTGTGTGTAGGAAGCACAGTTCTTTTTTCTGAGCAAGTTCAATGTTCGGACCCCATATGAACCACAGTAGAATAGAAGACTGCTCTTTTCTCAAAAGCAGAGTGTGTTTCTTGTCAGGCGAGCTAGCGTTTGTTTCTCAGTCCTAAATGGAGTTGAATCACATGCAGTTTTTGGTCCTACGAGCAAGAGTTGTTTTCTGGTAAGGAAAGTCACTATTGTGCTCCCTTTGCCATACACAGTGCAAATAGCACTCGCGTCTGTTCCCAGCAAGTACAGTGTATTGAACTGAAGAGGAGCTACTGTTCTTGTCAGTTTCCTAAGCAGAGTTGAACTAGATATGGCCCATGTGTGTAGGAAGCACAGTTCTTTTGTTCTCAGCAAGCTCACTGTTCGGACAGCATATGAACCACAGTGAAATAGAAGACTGCTCTTTTCTCAAAAGCAGAGTGTGTTTCTTGTAAGGCGAGCTAGCGTTTGTTTCCCAGTCCTAAATGAAGTTGAATCTCATGCAGTTTTTGGTCCTACGAGCAAGAGTTGTTTACTCGTAAGCAAAGTCACTATTGCGTTCCCATTGCCATACACAGTGCAAATAGCACTCGCGTCTGTTCCCAGCAAGGACAGTGTATTGGACTGAAGATGAGCTACTGTTCTTGTCAGTTTCCTAAGCAGAGTTGAACTACATATGTCCCGTGTGTAGGAAGCACAGTTCTTTTGTTCTGAGTAAGCTCAATGTTCGGACCCCATATGAACCACAGTAGAATAGAAGACTGCTCCTTTTTCTCAAAAGCAGAGTGTGTTTCTTGTAAGGCGAGCTAGAGTTTGTTTGCCAGTCCTAAATGGAGTTGAATCACATGCAGTTTTTGGTCCTACGAGCAAGAGTTGTTTTCTCGTAATCAAAGTCACTATTGTCCTCCCATTGCCATACACAGTGCAAATAGCACTCGCGTCTGTTCCCAGCAAGTACAGTGTATTGGACTGAAGAGGAGCTACTGTTCTTGTCAGTTTCCTAAGCAGAGTTGAACTAGATATGGCCCATGTGTGTAGGAAGCCCAGTTCTTTTGTTCTGAGCAAGCTCAATGTTCGGACCCCATATGAACCACAGTAGAATAGAAGACTGCTCTTTTCTCAAAAGCAGAGTGTGTTTCTTGTAAGGCGAGCTAGCGTTTGTTTCCCAGTGATAAATGGAGTTGAATCACATGCAGTTTTTGGTCCTATGAGCAAGAGTTGTTTTCTGGTAAGGAAAGTCACTATTGCGCTCCCTTTGCCATACACAGTGCAAATAGCACTCGCGTCTGTTCCCAGCAAGTACAGTGTATTGGACTGAAGAGGAGCTACTGTTCTTGTCAGTTTCCTAAGCAGAGTTGAACTAGATATGGCCCATGTGTGTAGGAAGCACAGTTCTTTTGTTCTGAGCAAGCTCACTGTTCGGACCCCATAGGAAACACAGTAGAGTTTAAGAGTGCTCTTTTCTCAAAAGCAGAGTGTGTTTCTTGTAAGGCGAGCTACCGTTTGTTTCCCAGTCCTAAATGGAGTTGAATCACATGCAGTTTCTTGTCCTACGAGCAAGAGTTGTTTTCTGGTAAAAAGAGTCACTGTTGCGCTCCCATTGTCATACACAGGCCAAATAGCACTGGCGTCTGTTCCCAGCATGTACAGTGTATTGGACTGAAGAGATCTACTGTTCTTGTCAGTTTCCTAAGCAGAATTGAACTAGATATGGCCGTATTTGTAGGAAGCACAGTAATTTTGTTCTGAGCAAACTCAATGTTCTGGCCCTATAGGAAACACAATAGAGTAGAAGAGTGCTCTTTTATCAAAAGCAGAGTGTGTTTCTTGTAAGGAGAGCTAGCGTTTGTTTCCCAGTCCTAAATGGAGTTGAATCACATGCAGTTTTTGGTACTACGAGCACGAGTTGTTTTCTGGTAAGGAAAGTACACTATTGTGCTCCCATTGCCATACACATTGCAAATAGCACTGGCGACTGTTCCAGCAAGTACAGTGTATTGGAATGAAGAGGAGCTACTGTTCTTGTCAGTTTCCTAAGCAGAGTTGAACTAGATATGGCCCGTGTGTGTAGGAAGCACAGTTCTTTTGTTCTGAGCAAGCTCAGTGTTCGGACCCCATATGAACCACAGTAGAATAGAAGACTGCTCTTTTCTCAAAAGCAGAGTGTGTTTCTTGTAAGGCGAGCTAGAGTTTGTTTCCCAGTCCTAAATGGAGTTGAATCACATGCAGTTTTTGGTCCTACGAGCAAGAGTTGTTTTCTCGTAAGCAAAGTCACTATTGCACTCCCATTGCCATACACAGTGCAAATAGCACTGGCGTCTGTTCCAGCAAGTACAGTGTATTGGACTGAAGAGGAGCTACTGTTCTTGTCAGTTTCCTAAGCAGAGTTGAACTAGATATGGCCCGTGTGTGTAGGAAGCACAGTTCTTTTGTTCTGAGCAAGCTCACTGTTCAGACCCCATAGGAAACACAGTAGAGTAGAAGAGTGCTCTTTTCTCAAAAGCAGAGTGTGTTTCTTGTAAGGCGAGCTAGCGTTTGTTTCCCAGTCCTAAATGGAGTTGAATCACATGCAGTTTTTGTTCCTATGTGCAAGAGTTGTTTTCTGGTAAGTAAAGTCACTATTGCGCTCCCATTTACATTCACAGTGCAAATAGCACTCGCATCTGTTCCCAGGAAGTACAGTGTATTGGACTGAAGCGGAGCTGCTGTTCTTGTCAGTTTGCTAAGCAGAGTTGAACTAGATATGGCCGTATTTGTAGGAAGCACAGTTCTTTTGTTCTGAGCAAGCTCACTGTACGGACCACATAGGAAACACAGAAGAGTAGAAGAGTGCTCTTTTCTCAAAAGCAGAGTGTGTTTCTTGTAAGGCGAGCTAGTGTTTGTTTCCCAGTCCTAAATGGAGTTGAATCACATGCAGTTTCTGGTCCTACGAGCAAGAGGTGATTTCTGGTTAAAAAAAGTCACTATTGTGCTCCCATTGCCATATACAGTGTAAATAGCACTCGCGTCTGTTCCCAGCAAGTACAGTGTATTGGACTGAAGAGGATCTACTGTTCTTGTCAGTTTCCTAAACAGAATTGAACTAGATATGGCCGTATTTGTAGGAAGCACAGTTCTTTTGTCCTGAGCAAACTCACTGTTTTTGCCCTATAGCAAACACAGTAGAGTAGAAGAGTGCGCTTTTCTCAAAAGCAGAGTGTGTTTCTAGTAAGGCGAGCTAGCGTTTGTTTCCCTTTTCTAAATGCAGTTGAATCACATCCAGTTTCTGGTCCTACGAGCAAGAGTTGTTTTCTGGTAAGAAGAGTCACTATTGCGCTCCCATTTTCATACACAGGGCAAATAGCACTGGCGTCTGTTCCCAGCATGTACAGTGTATTGGACTGAAGAGGATCTACTGTTCTTGTCAGTTTCCTAAACAGAGTTGAACTAGATATGGCCCCTGTGTGTAGGAAGCACAGTTCTTTTGTTCTGAGCAAGCTCACTGTTCGGACCCCATAGGAAACACAGTTGAGTAGAAGAGTGCTCTTTTATCAAAATCAGAGTGTCTTTCTTGTAAGGCAAGCTAGTGTTTATTTCCCAGTCCTAAATGGAGTTGAATCCCATGCAGTTTCTGGTCCTATGAGCAAGAGTTGTTTTCTGATAAGAAGAGTCACTATTGTGCTCCTATTGCCATACATAGTGCAAATAGCACTCGCATCTGTTCCCAGCAAGTACAGTGTATTGGATTGAAGAGGAGCTACTGTTCTTGTTAGTTTCCTAAGCAGAGTTCAACTAGATATGACCAGTGTGTGTAGGAAGCTCAGTTCTTTTTTCTGAGCAAGCTCAATGTTCGGACCCCATATGAACCACAGTAGAATAGAACACTGCTTTTTTCTCAAAAGCAGAGTGTGTGTCTTGTCAGGCGAGCTAGCATTTGTTTATCAGTCCTAAATGGAGTTGAATCACATGCAGTTTTTGGTCCTACGAGCAAGAGTTGTTTTCTGGTAAGGAAAGTCACTATTGAGCTCCCATTGCCATACACAGTGCAAATAGCACTCGCATCTGTTCCCAGCAAGTACAGTGTATTGATCTGAAGAGCAGCTACTGTTCTTGTCACTTTCCTAAGCAGAGTTGAACTAGATATGGCCCATGTGTGTAGGAAGCACAGTTCTTTTGTTCTCAGCAAGCTCACTGTTCGGACAGCATATGAACCACAGTGAAATAGAAGACTGCTCTTTTCTCAAAAGCAGAGTGTGTTTCTTGTAAGGCGAGCTAGCGTTTGTTTCCCAGTCCTAAATGAAGTTGAATCTCATGCAGTTTTTGGTCCTACGAGCAAGAGTTGTTTACTCGTAAGCAAAGTCACTATTGCGTTCCCATTGCCATACACAGTGCAAATAGCACTCGCGTCTGTTCCCAGCAAGTATAGTGTATTGAACTGAAGAGGAGCTACTGTTCTTGTCAGTTTCCTAAGCAGAGTTGAACTAGATATGGCCCATGTGTGTAGGAAGCACAGTTCTTTTGTTCTGAGCAAGCTCACTGTTCGGACAGCATATGAACCACAGTGAAATAGAAGACTGCTCTTTTCTCAAAAGCAGAGTGTGTTTCTTGTAAGGCGAGCTAGCGTTTGTTTCCCAGTCCTAAATGAAGTTGAATCTCATGCAGTTTTTGGTCCTACGAGCAAGAGTTGTTTACTCGTAAGCAAAGTCACTATTGCGTTCCCATTGCCATACACAGTGCAAATAGCACTCGCGTCTGTTCCCAGCAAGGACAGTGTATTGGACTGAAGATGAGCTACTGTTCTTGTCAGTTTCCTAAGCAGAGTTGAACTACATATGTCCCGTGTGTAGGAAGCACAGTTCTTTTGTTCTGAGTAAGCTCAATGTTCGGACCCCATATGAACCACAGTAGAATAGAAGACTGCTCCTTTTTCTCAAAAGCAGAGTGTGTTTCTTGTAAGGCGAGCTAGAGTTTGTTTGCCAGTCCTAAATGGAGTTGAATCACATGCAGTTTTTGGTCCTACGAGCAAGAGTTGTTTTCTCGTAATCAAAGTCACTGTTGTCCTCCCATTGCCATACACAGTGCAAATAGCACTCGCGTCTGTTCCCAGCAAGTACAGTGTATTGGACTGAAGAGGAGCTACTGTTCTTGTCAGTTTCCTAAGCAGAGTTGAACTAGATATGGCCCATGTGTGTAGGAAGCCCAGTTCTTTTGTTCTGAGCAAGCTCAATGTTCGGACCCCATATGAACCACAGTAGAATAGAAGACTGCTCTTTTCTCAAAAGCAGAGTGTGTTTCTTGTAAGGCGAGCTAGCGTTTGTTTCCCAGTGATAAATGGAGTTGAATCACATGCAGTTTTTGGTCCTATGAGCAAGAGTTGTTTTCTGGTAAGGAAAGTCACTATTGCGCTCCCTTTGCCATACACAGTGCAAATAGCACTCGCGTCTGTTCCCAGCAAGTACAGTGTATTGGACTGAAGAGGAGCTACTGTTCTTGTCAGTTTCCTAAGCAGAGTTGAACTAGATATGGCCCATGTGTGTAGGAAGCACAGTTCTTTTGTTCTGAGCAAGCTCACTGTTCGGACCCCATAGGAAACACAGTAGAGTTTAAGAGTGCTCTTTTCTCAAAAGCAGAGTGTGTTTCTTGTAAGGCGAGCTAGCGTTTGTTTCCCAGTCCTAAATGGAGTTGAATCACATGCAGTTTCTTGTCCTACGAGCAAGAGTTGTTTTCTGGTAAAAAGAGTCACTGTTGCGCTCCCATTGTCATACACAGGCCAAATAGCACTGGCGTCTGTTCCCAGCATGTACAGTGTATTGGACTGAAGAGGATCTACTGTTCTTGTCAGTTTCCTAAGCAGAATTGAACTAGATATGGCCGTATTTGTAGGAAGCACAGTAATTTTGTTCTGAGCAAACTCAATGTTCTGGCCCTATAGGAAACACAGTAGAGTAGAAGAGTGCTCTTTTATCAAAAGCAGAGTGTGTTTCTTGTAAGGAGAGCTAGCGTTTGTTTCCCAGTCCTAAATGGAGTTGAATCACATGCAGTTTTTGGTACTACGAGCACGAGTTGTTTTCTGGTAAGGAAAGTACACTATTGTGCTCCCATTGCCATACACATTGCAAATAGCACTGGCGACTGTTCCAGCAAGTACAGTGTATTGGAATGAAGAGGAGCTACTGTTCTTGTCAGTTTCCTAAGCAGAGTTGAACTAGATATGGCCCGTGTGTGTAGGAAGCACAGTTCTTTTGTTCTGAGCAAGCTCAGTGTTCGGACCCCATATGAACCACAGTAGAATAGAAGACTGCTCTTTTCTCAAAAGCAGAGTGTGTTTCTTGTAAGGCGAGCTAGAGTTTGTTTCCCAGTCCTAAATGGAGTTGAATCACATGCAGTTTTTGGTCCTACGAGCAAGAGTTGTTTTCTCGTAAGCAAAGTCACTATTGCACTCCCATTGCCATACACAGTGCAAATAGCACTGGCGTCTGTTCCAGCAAGTACAGTGTATTGGACTGAAGAGGAGCTACTGTTCTTGTCAGTTTCCTAAGCAGAGTTGAACTAGATATGGCCCGTGTGTGTAGGAAGCACAGTTCTTTTGTTCTGAGCAAGCTCACTGTTCAGACCCCATAGGAAACACAGTAGAGTAGAAGAGTGCTCTTTTCTCAAAAGCAGAGTGTGTTTCTTGTAAGGCGAGCTAGCGTTTGTTTCCCAGTCCTAAATGGAGTTGAATCACATGCAGTTTTTGTTCCTATGTGCAAGAGTTGTTTTCTGGTAAGTAAAGTCACTATTGCGCTCCCATTTACATTCACAGTGCAAATAGCACTCGCATCTGTTCCCAGGAAGTACAGTGTATTGGACTGAAGCGGAGCTGCTGTTCTTGTCAGTTTGCTAAGCAGAGTTGAACTAGATATGGCCGTATTTGTAGGAAGCACAGTTCTTTTGTTCTGAGCAAGCTCACTGTACGGACCACATAGGAAACACAGAAGAGTAGAAGAGTGCTCTTTTCTCAAAAGCAGAGTGTTTCTTGTAAGGCGAGCTAGTGTTTGTTTCCCAGTCCTAAATGGAGTTGAATCACATGCAGTTTCTGGTCCTACGAGCAAGAGGTGATTTCTGGTTAAAAAAAGTCACTATTGTGCTCCCATTGCCATATACAGTGTAAATAGCACTCGCGTCTGTTCCCAGCAAGTACAGTGTATTGGACTGAAGAGGATCTACTGTTCTTGTCAGTTTCCTAAACAGAATTGAACTAGATATGGCCGTATTTGTAGGAAGCACAGTTCTTTTGTCCTGAGCAAACTCACTGTTTTTGCCCTATAGCAAACACAGTAGAGTAGAAGAGTGCGCTTTTCTCAAAAGCAGAGTGTGTTTCTAGTAAGGCGAGCTAGCGTTTGTTTCCCTTTTCTAAATGCAGTTGAATCACATCCAGTTTCTGGTCCTACGAGCAAGAGTTGTTTTCTGGTAAGAAGAGTCACTATTGCGCTCCCATTTTCATACACAGGGCAAATAGCACTGGCGTCTGTTCCCAGCATGTACAGTGTATTGGACTGAAGAGGATCTACTGTTCTTGTCAGTTTCCTAAACAGAGTTGAACTAGATATGGCCCCTGTGTGTAGGAAGCACAGTTCTTTTGTTCTGAGCAAGCTCACTGTTCGGACCCCATAGGAAACACAGTTGAGTAGAAGAGTGCTCTTTTATCAAAATCAGAGTGTCTTTCTTGTAAGGCAAGCTAGTGTTTATTTCCCAGTCCTAAATGGAGTTGAATCCCATGCAGTTTCTGGTCCTATGAGCAAGAGTTGTTTTCTGATAAGAAGAGTCACTATTGTGCTCCTATTGCCATACATAGTGCAAATAGCACTCGCATCTGTTCCCAGCAAGTACAGTGTATTGGATTGAAGAGGAGCTACTGTTCTTGTTAGTTTCCTAAGCAGAGTTCAACTAGATATGACCAGTGTGTGTAGGAAGCTCAGTTCTTTTTTCTGAGCAAGCTCAATGTTCGGACCCCATATGAACCACAGTAGAATAGAACACTGCTTTTTTCTCAAAAGCAGAGTGTGTGTCTTGTCAGGCGAGCTAGCATTTGTTTATCAGTCCTAAATGGAGTTGAATCACATGCAGTTTTTGGTCCTACGAGCAAGAGTTGTTTTCTGGTAAGGAAAGTCACTATTGAGCTCCCATTGCCATACACAGTGCAAATAGCACTCGCATCTGTTCCCAGCAAGTACAGTGTATTGATCTGAAGAGCAGCTACTGTTCTTGTCACTTTCCTAAGCAGAGTTGAACTAGATATGGCCCATGTGTGTAGGAAGCACAGTTCTTTTGTTCTCAGCAAGCTCACTGTTCGGACACCATATGAACCACAGTGAAATAGAAGACTGCTCTTTTCTCAAAAGCAGAGTGTGTTTCTTGTAAGGCGAGCTAGCGTTTGTTTCCCAGTCTTAAATGGAGTTGAATCTCATGCAGGTTTTGGTCCTACTAGCAAGAGTTGTTTACTCGTAAGCAAAGTCACTATTGCGTTCCCATTGCCATACACAGTGCAAATAGCACTCGCGTCTGTTCCCAGCAAGGACAGTGTATTGGACTGAAGAGGAGCTACTGTTCTTGTCAGTTTCCGAAGCAGAGTTGAACTAGATATGGCCCATGTGTGTAGGAAGCACAGTTCTTTTGTTCTCAGCAAGCTCACTGTTCGGACACCATATGAACCACAGTGAAATAGAAGACTGCTCTTTTCTCAAAAGCAGAGTGTGTTTCTTGTAAGGCGAGCTAGCGTTTGTTTCCCAGTCTTAAATGGAGTTGAATCCCATGCAGTTTCTGGTCCTATGAGCAAGAGTTGTTTTCTGATAAGAAGAGTCACTATTGTGCTCCTATTGCCATACATAGTGCAAATAGCACTCGCATCTGTTCCCAGCAAGTACAGTGTATTGGATTGAAGAGGAGCTACTGTTCTTGTCAGTTTCCTAAGCAGAGTTCAACTAGATATGGCCAGTGTGTGTAGGAAGCTCAGTTCTTTTTTCTGAGCAAGCTCAATGTTCGGACCCCATATGAACCACAGTAGAATAGAAGACTGCTTTTTTCTCAAAAGCAGAGTGTGTGTCTTGTCAGGCGAGCTAGCGTTTGTTTATCAGTCCTAAATGGAGTTGAATCACATGCGGTTTTTGGGCCTACGAGCAAGAGTTGTTTTCTGGTAAGGAAAGTCACTATTGAGCTCCCATTGCCATACACAGTGCAAATAGCACTCGCATCTGTTCCCAGCAAGTACAGTGTATTGATCTGAAGAGGAGCTACTGTTCTTGTCACTTTCCTAAGCAGAGTTGAACTAGATATGGCCCATGTGTGTAGGAAGCACAGTTCTTTTGTTCTCAGCAAGCTCACTGTTCGGACACCATATGAACCACAGTGAAATAGAAGACTGCTCTTTTCTCAAAAGCAGAGTGTGTTTCTTGTAAGGCGAGCTAGCGTTTGTTTCCCAGTCTTAAATGGAGTTGAATCTCATGCAGGTTTTGGTCCTACTAGCAAGAGTTGTTTACTCGTAAGCAAAGTCACTATTGCGTTACCATTGCCATACACAGTGCAAATAGCACTCGCGTCTGTTCCCAGCAAGGACAGTGTATTGGACTGAAGAGGAGCTACTGTTCTTGTCAGTTTCCTAAGCAGAGTTGAACTACATATGTCCCGTGTGTAGGAAGCACAGTTCTTTTGTTCTGAGCAAGCTCACTGTTTGGACCCCATAGGAAACACAGTAGAGTAGAAGAGTGCTCTTTTCTCAAAAGCAGAGTGTGTTTCTTGTAAGGCGAGCTAGCGTTTGTTTCCCAGTCCTAAATGGAGTTGAATCACATGCAGTTTCTGGTCCTACGAGCAAGAGTTGTTTTCTGGTAAGAAGAGTCACTATTGCGCTCCCATTGCCATACACAGTGCAAATAGCACTGAACTGTACCCAGCATGTACAGCGTATTGGACTGAAAAGGATCTTCTGTTTTTTTCAGTTTCCTAAGCAGAGTTGAACTAGATATGGCCCGTGTGTGTAGGAAGCACAGTTCTTTTGTTCTGAGCAAGCTCACATTTCGAACCCCATAGGAAACACAGTAGAGTAGAAGAGTGCATTTTTCTCAAAAGCAGAGTGTGTTTCTTGCAAGGCGAGCTAGCGTTTGTTTCCCAGTCCTAAATGGAATTTAATCACATGCAGTTTCTGGTCCTACGAGCAAGAGTTTATTCTGGTAATAAGAGTAACTGTTGCTCTCCCATTGTCATACTCAGGGCAAATAGCACTGGCCTCTGTTCCCAGCATGTACAGTGTATTGGACTAAAGAGGATCTACTGTTCTTGTCAGGTTCCTAAGCAGAGTTGAACTTGATATGGCCCATGTGTGTAGGAAGCACAGTTCTTTTGTACTCAGCAAGCTCACTGTTCTGGCCCTATAGGAAACACAGTAGATTAGAAGAGTGCTCTTTCCTCCAAAGCAGAGTGTGTTTCTTGTAAGGCCAGCTAGAGTTTGTTTCCCAGTATTAAATGGAGTTGAATAAAATGCAGTTTCCGTTCCTATGAGCAAGAGTTGTTTTCTGGTAAGGAAAGTCACTATTGTGCTCCCATTGCCAAACACAGTGCAAATAGCACTCGCGTCTGTTCCCAGCAAGTACTGTGTATTGGACTGAAGAGGAGCTACTGTTCTTGTCAGTTTCCTAAGCAGAGTTTAACTAGATATGACCCATGTGTAGGAAGCACAGTTCATTTGTTCTGAGCAAGCTCACTGTTTGGATGCCATAGGAAACACAGTAGAGTAGAAGAGTGCTCTTTTCTCAAAAGCAGAGTGTGTTTCTTGTAAGACGAGCTAGCGTTTGTTTCCCAATCCTAAATGGAGTTGAATCACATCCAGGTTCTGGTCCTACGAGCAAGAGTTGTTTTCTGCTAAGAAGAGTCACTATTGCGCTCCCTTTGCCATACACAGTGCAAATAGCCCTCGCGTCTGTTCCCAGCAAGTACAGTGTATTGGACTGAAGAGGAGCTACTGTTCTTGTCAGTTTCCTAAGCAGAGTTGAACTAGATATGGCTCTTGTGTGTAGGAAGCACAGTTCTTTTGTTCTGAGCAAGCTCACTGTTTGGACCCCATAGGAAACCCAGTAGAGCAGAAGAGTGCTCTTTTCTCAAAAGCAGAGTGTGTTTCTTGTATGGCGAGCTAGCGTTTGTTTCCCAGTCCAAAATGGAGTTGAATCCCATGCAGTTTCTGGTCCTACGAGCAAGAGGTGTTTTCTCGTTAAAAAAAGTCACTATTGCGCTCCCATTGCCATATACAGTGTAAATAGCTCTCGCGTCTGTTCCCAAAATTACAGTGTATTGGACTGAAGCGGAGCTACTGTTCTTGTCAGTTTCCTAAGCAGAGTTGAACTAGATATGGCCCCTGTGTGTAGAAAGCACAGTTCTTTTTTTCTGAGCAAGCTCACTGTTCGGACCCCATAGGAAACACAGTCGAGTAGAAGAGTGCTCTTTTCTCAAAAGCAGAGTGTGTTTCTTGTAAGGCGAGCTAGCGTTTGTTTCACAGTCCTAAATGGAGTTTAAACACATGCAGTTTATTGTCCTACGAGCAAGAGTTGTTTTCTGGTAAGAAGAGTCACTATTGCGCTCCCATTGTCATACACAGGGCATATAGCACTGGCGTCTGTTCCCAGCATGTACAGTGTATTGGACTGAAGAGGATCTACTGTTCTTGTCAGTTTCCTTAGCAGAATTGAACTAGATATGGCAGTATTTGTATGAAGCACAGTTCTTTTGTTCTGAGCAAGTTCACTGTTTTGGCCCTATAGGAAACACAGTAGAGTAGAAGACTGCTCTTTTCTCAAAAGCAGAGTGTGTTTCTTGTATGGCGAGCTAGTGTTTGTTTCCCAGTCAGAAATGGAGTTGAATCCCATGCAGTTTCTGGTCCTACGAGCAAGAATTGTTTTCTGGTAAGAAGAGTCACTATTACGCTCCCTTTGTCATACACAGGGCAAATAGCACTGGCGTCTGTTCCCAGCAAGTACAGTGTATTGGACTGAAGCGGAGCTACTGTTCTTGTCAGTTTCCTAAGCAGAGCTGAACTAGATATGGCCCCTGTGTGTAGGAAGCACAGTTCTTCTGTTCTGAGCAAGCTCAATGTTCGGACCCCATAGAAAAAACATTAGAGTAGAAGAGTGCTCTTTTCTCAAAAGCAGAGTGTGTTTCTTGTAAGGCGAGCTAGTGTTTGTTTCCTTTCCTAAATGGAGTTGAATCACATACAGGTTTTGGTCTTACGAGCAAAAGTTGTTTTCTGGTAAGGAAAGTCACTATTGCACTCCCATTGCCATACACAGTTCAAATAGCACTCGTGTCTGTTCCCCGCAAGTACATTGTATTGGACTGAAGAGGAGCTACTGTTCTTGTCAGTTTCCTAAGCAGAGTTGAACTAGATATGGCCCGTGTGTGTAGGAAGCACAGTTCTTTTGTTCTGAGCAAGCTCAGTGTTCAGACCCCATATGAACCACAGTAGAATAGAAGACTGCTCTTTTCTCAAAAGCAGAGTGTGTTTCTTGTAAGGCGAGCTAGAGTTTGTTTCCCAGTCCTAAATGGAGTTGAATCACATGCAGTTTTTGGTCCTACGAGCAAGAGTTGTTTTCTCGTAAGCAAAGTCACTATTGCGCTCCCATTCCATACACAGTGCAAATAGCACTGGCGTCTGTTCCAGCAAGTACAGTGTATTGGGCTGAAGAGGAGCTACTGTTCTTGTCAGTTTCCTAAGCAGAGTTGAACTAGATATGGCCCGTGTGTGTAGGAAGCACAGTTCTTTTGTTCTGAGCAAGCTCACTGTTCAGACCCCATAGGAAACACAGTAGAGTAGAAGAGTGCTCTTTTCTCAAAAGCAGAGTGTGTTTCTTGTAAGGCGAGCTACCGTTTGTTTCCCAGTCCTAAATGGAGTTGAATTCCATGCAGTTTCTTGTCCTACGAGCAAGAGTTGTTTTCTGGTAAGAAGAGTCACTATTGCGCTCCCATTGTCATACACAGGGCAAATAGCACTGGCGTCTGTTCCCAGCATGTACAGTGTATTGGACTGAAGAGGATCTACTGTTCTTGTCAGTTTCCTAAGCAGAGTTGAACTAGATATGGCCCCTGTGTGTAGAAAGCACAGTTCTTTTTTTCTGAGCAAGCTCACTGTTCGGACCCCATAGGAAACACAGTCGAGTAGAAGAGTGCTCTTTTCTCAAAAGCAGAGTGTGTTTCTTTTAAGGCGAGCTAGCGTTTGTTTCACAGTCCTAAATGGAGTTTAAACACATGCAGTTTATTGTCCTACGAGCAAGAGTTGTTTTCTGGTAAGAAGAGTCACTATTGCGCTCCCATTGTCATACACAGGGCATATAGCACTGGCGTCTGTTCCCAGCATGTACAGTGTATTGGA
Organism: Peromyscus eremicus; assembly: GCF_949786415.1. Lineage (NCBI taxonomy): Eukaryota > Metazoa > Chordata > Mammalia > Rodentia > Cricetidae > Peromyscus > Peromyscus eremicus. Next base: position 54,096 of record NW_026734972.1, on the reverse strand, counting down.
CTGAAGAGGATCTACTGTTCTTGTCAGTTTCCTTAGCAGAATTGAACTAGATATGGCAGTATTTGTATGAAGCACAGTTCTTTTGTTCTGAGCAAGTTCACTGTTTTGGCCCTATAGGAAACACAGTAGAGTAGAAGACTGCTCTTTTCTCAAAAGCAGAGTGTGTTTCTTGTATGGCGAGCTAGTGTTTGTTTCCCAGTCAGAAATGGAGTTGAATCCCATGCAGTTTCTGGTCCTACGAGCAAGAGTTGTTTTCTGGTAAGAAGAGTCACTATTACGCTCCCTTTGCCATACACAGGGCAAATAGCACTGGCGTCTGTTCCCAGCAAGTACAGTGTATTGGACTGAAGCGGAGCTACTGTTCTTGTCAGTTTCCTAAGCAGAGCTGAACTAGATATGGCCCCTGTGTGTAGGAAGCACAGTTCTTCTGTTCTGAGCAAGCTCAATGTTCGGACCCCATAGAAAACACATTAGAGTAGAAGAGTGCTCTTTTCTCAAAAGCAGAGTGTTTTTCTTGTAAGGCGACATAGTGTTTGTTTCCCAGTCCTAAACGGAGTTGAATCACATGCAGTTTCTGGTCCTACGAGCAAGAGTTGTTTTCTGGTAAGAAGAGTCACTCTTGAGCTCCCAATGCCATACACAGTGCAAATAGCACTGGCGTGTGTTCCCAGCAAGTACAGTGTATTGGACTGAAGAGAAGCTACTGTTCTTGTCAGTTTCCTAAGCAGAGTTGAACTAGATATGGCCTGTGTGTGTAGGAAGCACAGTTCTTTTGTTCTGAGCAAGCTCACTGTTCTGGCCATATAAGAAACACAGTAGAATAGAAGAGTGCTCTTTTCTCAAAAGCAGAGTGTGTTTCTTGTAAGGCGAGCTAGTGTTTGTTTCCCAGTCCTAAACGGAGTTGAATCACATGCAGTTTCTGTTCCTACGAGCAAGAGTTGTTTTCTGGTAAGAAGAGTCAGTCTTGTGCTCCCATTGCCATACACAGTGCAAATAGCACTGGCGTCTGTTCCCAGCAAGTACAGTGTATTGGACTGAAGAGAAGCTACTGTTCTTGTCAGTTTCCTAAGCAGCGTTGAACTAGATATGGCCCGTGTGTGTAGGAAGCACAGTTCTTTTGTTCTGAGCAAGCTCACTGTTCTGGCCCTATAAAACACAGTAGAATAGAAGAGTGCTCTTTTCTCAAAAGCAGAGTGTGCTTCTTGTAAGGCGACATAGCGTTTGTTTCCCAGTCCTAAACGGATTTGAATCACATGCAGTTTCTTGTCCTATGAGCAAGAGTTGTTTTCTGGTAAGAAGAGTCAGTCTTGCGCTCCCATTGCCATACACAGTGCAAATAGCACTGGCGTCTGTTCGCAGCAAGTCCAGTGTATTGGACTGAAGAGAAGCTACTGTTCTTGTCAGTTTCCTAAGCAGAGTTGAACTAGATATGGCCCGTGTGTGTAGGAAGCACAGTTCTTTTGTTCTGAGTAACCTCACTGTTCTGGCCCTATAGGAAACACAGTAGAAGAGAAGAGTGCTCTTTTCTCAAAAGCAGAGTGTGTTTCTCGTAAGGCGAGCTAGTGTTTGTTTCCCAGTCCTAAACGGAGTTGAATCACATGCAGTTTCTGGTCCTTCGAGCAAGAGTTGTTTTCTGGTAAGAAGAGTCACTCTTGAGCTCCCATTGTCATACACAGTGCAAATAGCACTGGCGTCTGTTCCCAGCAAGTACAGTGTATTGGACTGAAGAGAAGCTACTGTTCTTGTCAGTTTCCTAAGCAGAGTTGAACTAGATATGGCCCGTGTGTGTAGGTAGCACAGTTCTTTTGTTCTGAGTAAGCTCACTGTTCTGGCCCTATAGGAAACACAGTAGAATAGAAGAGTGCTCTTTTCTCTAAAGCAGAGTGTGTTTCTTGTAAGGCGAGCTAGTGTTTGTTCCCCAGTCCTAAACGGAGTTGAATCACATGCAGTTTCTGTTCCTACGAGCAAGAGTTGTTTTCTGGTAAGAAGAGTCACTCTTGTGCTCCCATTGCCATACACAGTGCAAATAGCACTGGTGTCTGTTCCCAGCAAGCACAGTGTATTGGACTGAAGAGAAGCTACTGTTCTTGTCAGTTTCCTAATCAGAGTTGAACTAGATATTGCCTGTGTGTATAGGAAGCACAGTTCTTTTGTTCTGAGCAAGCTCACTGTTCTGGCCTTATAGGAAACACAGTAGAATAGAAGAGTGCTCTTTTCTCAAAAGCAGAGTGTGTTTCTTGTAAGGCGAGCTAGTGTTTGTTTCCCAGTCCTAAACGGAGTTGAATCACATGCAGTTTCTGTTCCTACGAGCAAGAGTTGTTTTCTGGAAAGAAGAGTCACTCTTGCGCTCCCATTGCCATACACAGTGCAAATAGCACAGGCGTCTGTTCCCAGCAAGTACAGTGTATTGGACTGAAGAGAAGCTACTGTTCTTGTCAGTTTCCTAAGCAGAGTTGAACTAGATATGGCCCGTGTGTGTAGGAAGCACAGTTCTTTTGTTCTGTGTAAGCTCACTGTTCTGGCCCTATAAGAAACACAGTAGAATAGAAGAGTGCTCTTTTCTCAAAAGCAGAGTGTGTTTCTTGTAAGGCGAGCTAGTGTTTGTTTCTCAGTCCTAAACGGAGTTGAAACACACGCAGTTTCTGTTCCTACGAGCAAGAGTTGTTTTCTGGTAAGAAGAGTCACTCTTGCGCTCCCATTGCCATACACAGTGCAAATAGCACTGGCGTGTGTTCCCAGCAAGTACAGTGTATTGGACTGAAGAGAAGCTACTGTTCTTGTCAGTTTCCTAAGCAGAGTTGAACTAGATATGGCCTGTGTGTGTAGGAAGCACAGTTCTTTTGTTCTGAGCAAGCTCACTGTTCTGGCCCTATAGGAAACACAGTAGAATAGAAGAGTGCTCTTCTCTCAAAAGCAGAGTGTGTTTCTTGTAAGGCGAGCTAGTGTTTGTTTCCCAGTCCTAAAGGGAGTTGAATCACATGCAGTTTCTGTTCCTACGAGCAAGAGTTGTTTTCTGGTAAGAAGAGTCAGTCTTGCGCTACCATTGCCATTCACAGTGCAAATAGCACTGGCATCTGTTCCCAGCAAATACAGTGTATTGGACTGAAGAGAAGCTACTGTTCTTGTCAGTTTCCTAAGCAGAGTTGAACTAGATATGGCCCGTGTGTGTAGGAAGCACAGTTCTTTTGTTCTGAGCAAGCTCACTGTTCTGGCCCTATAGGAAACACAGTAGAAGAGAAGAGTGCTCTTTTCTCAAAAGCAGAGTGTGTTTCTTGTAAGGCGAGCTAGTGTTTGTTTCCCAGTCCTAAACGGAGTTGAATCACATGCAGTTTCTGTTCCTACGAGCAAGAGTTGTTTTCTGGTAAGAAGAGTCACTCTTGTGCTCCCATTGCCATACACAGTGCAAATAGCACTGGCGTCTGTTCCCAGCAAGTACAGTGTATTGGACTGAAGAGAAGCTACTGTTCTTGTCAGTTTCCTAAGCAGAGTTGAACTAGATATGGCCCGTGTGTGTAGGAAGCACAGTTCTTTTGTTCTGAGCAAGCTCACTGTTCTGGCCCTATAAAACACAGTAGAATAGAAGAGTGCTCTTTTCTCAAAAGCAGAGTGTGCTTCTTGTAAGGCAACATAGTGTTTGTTTCCCAGTCCTAAACTGAGTTGAATCACATGCAGTTTCTTGTCCTATGAGCAAGAGTTGTTTTCTGGTAAGAAGAGTCAGTCTTGCGCTCCCATTGCCATACACAGTGCAAATAGCACTGGCATCTGTTCGCAGCAAGTCCAGTGTATTGGACTGAAGAGAAGCTACTGTTCTTGTCAGTTTCCTAAGCAGAGTTGAACTAGATATGGCCCGTGTGTGTAGGAAGCACAGTTCTTTTGTTCTGAGCAAGCTCACTGTTCTGGCCCTATAGGAAACACAGTAGAAGAGAAGAGTGCTCTTTTCTCAAAAGCAGAGTGTGTTTCTCATAAGGCGAGCTAGTGTTTGTTTCCCAGTCCTAAACGGAGTTGAATCACATGCAGTTTCTGGTCCTTTGAGCAAGAGTTGTTTTCTGGTAAGAAGAGTCACTCTTGAGCTCCCATTGTCATACACAGTGCAAATAGCACTGGCGTCTGTTCCCAGCAAGTACAGTGTATTGGACTGAAGAGAAGCTACTGTTCTTGTCAGTTTCCTAAGCAGAGTTGAACTAGATATGGCCCGTGTGTGTAGGAAGCACAGTTCTTTTGTTCTGTGTAAGCTCACTGTTCTGGCCCTATAAGAAACACAGTAGAATAGATGAGTGCTCTTTTCTCAAAAGCAGAGTGTGTTTCTTGTAAGGCGAGCTAGTGTTTGTTTCCCAGTCCTAAACGGAGTTGAATCACATGCAGTTTCTGTTCCTACCAGCAAGAGTTGTTTTCTGGTAAGAAGAGTCAGTCTTGTGCTCCCATTGCCATACACAGTGCAAATAGCACTGGCGTCTGTTCGCAGCAAGTACAGTGTATTGGACTGAAGAGAAGCTACTGTTCTTGTCAGTTTCCTAAGCAGAGTTGAACTAGATATGGCCCGTGTGTGTAGGAAGCACAGTTCTTTTGTTCTGAGCAACCTCACTGTTCTGGCCCTATAGGAAACACAGTAGAAGAGAAGAGTGCTCTTTTCTCAAAAGCAGAGTGTGTTTCTTGTAAGGCGAGCTAGTGTTTGTTTCCCAGTCCTAAACGGAGTTGAATCACATGCAGTTTCTGTTCCTAAGAGCAAGAGTTGTTTTCTGGAAAGAAGAGTCAGTCTTGTGCTCCCATTGCCATACACAGTGCAAATAGCACTGGCGTCTGTTCGCAGCAAGTACAGTGTATTGGACTGAAGAGAAGCTACTGTTCTTGTCAGTTTCCTAAGCAGAGTTGAACTAGATATGGCCCGTGTGTGTAGGAAGCACAGTTCTTTTGTTCTGTGTAAGCTCACTGTTCTGGCCCTATAAGAAACACAGTAGAAGAGAAGAGTGCTCTTTTCTCAAAAGCAGAGTGTGTTTCTTGTAAGGCGAGCTAGTGTTTGTTTCCCAGTCCTAAACGGAGTTGAATCACATGCAGTTTCTGTTCCTACGAGCAAGAGTTGTTTTCTGGTAAGAAGAGTCAGTCTTGCGCTCCCATTGTCATACACAGTGCAAATAGCACTGGCGTCTGTTCCCAGCAAGTACAGTGTATTGGACTGAAGAGAAGCTACTGTTCTTGTCAGTTTCCTAAGCAGAGTTGAACTAGATATGGCCCGTGTGTGTAGGAAGCACAGTTCTTTTGTTCTGAGCAAGCTCACTGTTCCGGCCCTATAAAACACAGTAGAATAGAAGAGTGCTCTTTTCTCAAAAGCAGAGTGTGTTTCTTGTAAGGCGAGCTAGTGTTTGTTTCCCAGTCCTAAACGGAGTTGAATCACATGAAGTTTCTGTTCCTACGAGCAAGAGTTGTTTTCTGGTAAGAAGAGTCAGTCTTGTGCTCCCATTGCCATACACAGTGCAAATAACACTGGCGTCTGTTCGCAGCAAGTACAGTGTATTGGACTGAAGAGAAGCTACTGTTCTTGTCAGTTTCCTAAGCAGAGTTGAACTAGATATGGCCCGTGTGTGTAGGAAGCACAGTTCTTTTGTTCTGTGTAAGCTCACTGTTCTGGCCCTATAAGAAACACAGTAGAATAGAAGAGTGCTCTTTTCTCAAAAGCAGAGTGTGTTTCTTGTAAGGCGAGCTAGTGTTTGTTTCTCAGTCCTAAACGGAGTTGAAACACACGCAGTTTCTGTTCCTACGAGCAAGAGTTGTTTTCTGGTAAGAAGAGTCACTCTTGCGCTCCCATTGCCATACACAGTGCAAATAGCACTGGCGTGTGTTCCCAGCAAGTACAGTGTATTGGACTGAAGAGAAGCTACTGTTCTTGTCAGTTTCCTAAGCAGAGTTGAACTAGATATGGCCTGTGTGTGTAGGAAGCACAGTTCTTTTGTTCTGAGCAAGCTCACTGTTCTGGCCCTATAGGAAACACAGTAGAATAGAAGAGTGCTCTTCTCTCAAAAGCAGAGTGTGTTTCTTGTAAGGCGAGCTAGTGTTTGTTTCCCAGTCCTAAAGGGAGTTGAATCACATGCAGTTTCTGTTCCTACGAGCAAGAGTTGTTTTCTGGTAAGAAGAGTCAGTCTTGCGCTCCCATTGCCATACACAGTGCAAATAGCACTGGCATCTGTTCCCAGCAAATACAGTGTATTGGACTGAAGAGAAGCTACTGTTCTTGTCAGTTTCCTAAGCAGAGTTGAACTAGATATGGCCCGTGTGTGTAGGAAGCACAGTTCTTTTGTTCTGAGCAAGCTCACTGTTCTGGCCCTATAGGAAACACAGTAGAAGAGAAGAGTGCTCTTTTCTCAAAAGCAGAGTGTGTTTCTTGTAAGGCGACCTAGTGTTTGTTTCCCAGTCCTAAACGGAGTTGAATCACATGCAGTTTCTGTTCCTACGAGCAAGAGTTGTTTTCTGGTAAGAAGAGTCACTCTTGTGCTCCCATTGCCATACACAGTGCAAATAGCACTGGCGTCTGTTCCCAGCAAGTACAGTGTATTGGACTGAAGAGAAGCTACTGTTCTTGTCAGTTTCCTAAGCAGAGTTGAACTAGATATGGCCCGTGTGTGTAGGAAGCACAGTTCTTTTGTTCTGAGCAAGCTCACTGTTCTGGCCCTATAAAACACAGTAGAATAGAAGAGTGCTCTTTTCTCAAAAGCAGAGTGTGCTTCTTGTAAGGCGACATAGTGTTTGTTTCCCAGTCCTAAACTGAGTTGAATCACATGCAGTTTCTTGTCCTATGAGCAAGAGTTGTTTTCTGGTAAGAAGAGTCAGTCTTGCGCTCCCATTGCCATACACAGTGCAAATAGCACTGGCATCTGTTCGCAGCAAGTCCAGTGTATTGGACTGAAGAGAAGCTACTGTTCTTGTCAGTTTCCTAAGCAGAGTTGAACTAGATATGGCCCGTGTGTGTAGGAAGCACAGTTCTTTTGTTCTGAGCAACCTCACTGTTCTGGCCCTATAGGAAACACAGTAGAATAGAAGAGTGCTCTTTTCTCAAAAGCAGAGTGTGTTTCTCATAAGGCGAGCTAGTGTTTGTTTCCCAGTCCTAAACGGAGTTGAATCACATGCAGTTTCTGGTCCTTTGAGCAAGAGTTGTTTTCTGGTAAGAAGAGTCACTCTTGAGCTCCCATTGTCATACACAGTGCAAATAGCACTGGCGTCTGTTCCCAGCAAGTACAGTGTATTGGACTGAAGAGAAGCTACTGTTCTTGTCAGTTTCCTAAGCAGAGTTGAACTAGATATGGCCCGTGTGTGTAGGAAGCACAGTTCTTTTGTTCTGTGTAAGCTCACTGTTCTGGCCCTATAAGAAACACAGTAGAATAGAAGAGTGCTCTTTTCTCAAAAGCAGAGTGTGTTTCTTGTAAGGCGAGCTAGTGTTTGTTTCCCAGTCCTAAACGGAGTTGAATCACATGCAGTTTCTGTTCCTACCAGCAAGAGTTGTTTTCTGGTAAGAAGAGTCAGTCTTGTGCTCCCATTGCCATACACAGTGCAAATAGCACTGGCGTCTGTTCGCAGCAAGTACAGTGTATTGGACTGAAGAGAAGCTACTGTTCTTGTAAGTTTCCTAAGCAGAGTTGAACTAGATATGGCCCGTGTGTGTAGGAAGCACAGTTCTTTTGTTCTGAGCAACCTCACTGTTCTGGCCCTATAGGAAACACAGTAGAAGAGAAGAGTGCTCTTTTCTCAAAAGCAGAGTGTGTTTCTTGTAAGGCGATCTAGTGTTTGTTTCCCAGTCCTAAACGGAGTTGAATCACATGCAGTTTCTGTTCCTACCAGCAAGAGTTGTTTTCTGGAAAGAAGAGTCAGTCTTGCGCTCCCATTGCCATACACAGTGCAAATAGCACTGGTGTCTGTTCCCAGCAAGTACAGTGTATTGGACTGAAGAGAAGTTACTGTTCTTGTCAGTTTCCTAAGCAGAGTTGAACTAGATATGGCCCGTGTGTGTAGGAAGCACAGTTCTTTTGTTCTGAGCAAGCTCACTGTTCTGGCCCTTTAGGAAACACAGTAGAATAGAAGAGTGCTCTTTTCTCAAAAGCAGAGTGTGTTTCTTGTAAGGCGAGCTAGTGTTTGTTTCCCAGTCCTAAACAGAGTTGAATCACATGCAGTTTCTGGTCCTACGAGCAAGAGTTGTTTTCTGGTAAGAAGTGTCACTCTTGTGCTCCCATTGCCATACACAGTGCAAAGAGCACTGGCGTGTGTTCCCAGCAAGTACAGTGTATTGGACTGAAGAGAAGCTACTGTTCTTGTCAGTTTCCTAAGCAGAGTTGAACTAGATATGGCCTGTGTGTGTAGGAAGCACCGTTCTTTTGTTCTGAGCAAGCTCACTGTTCTGGCCCTATAGGAAACACAGTAGAAGAGAAGAGTGCTCTTTTCTCAAAAGCAGAGTGTGTTTCTTGTAAGGCGAGCTAGTGTTTGTTTCCCAGTCCTAAACGGAGTTGAATCACATGCAGTTTCTGTTCCTACGAGCAAGAGTTGTTTTCTGGTAAGAAGAGTCACTATTGAGCTCCCATTGCCATTCACAGTGCAAATAGCATTGGCATCTGTTCCCAGCAAGTACAGTGTATTGGACTGAAGAGAAGCTACTGTTCTTGTCAGTTTCCTAAGCAGAGTTGAACTAGATATGGCTCGTGTGTGTAGGAAGCACAGTTTTTTTGTTCTGAGCAAGCTCACTGTTCTGGCCCTATAGGAAACACAGTAGAAGAGAAGAGTGCTCTTTTCTCAAAAGCAGAGTGTGTTTCTTGTAAGGCGAGCTAGTGTTTGTTTCCCAGTCCTAAACGGAGTTGAATCACATGCAGTTTCTGTTCCTACGAGCAAGAGTTGTTTTCTGGTAAGAAGAGTCACTCTCGCGCTCCCATTGCCATACACAGTGAAAATAGCACTGGCGTCTGTTCCCAGCAAGTACAGTGTATTAGACTGAATAGAAGCTACTGATCTTGTCAGTTTCCTAAGCAGAGTTGAACTAGATATGGCCCGTGTGTGTAGGAAGCACAGTTCTTTTGTTCTGAGCAAGCTCACTGTTCTGGCCCTATAGGAAACACAGTAGAAGAGAAGACTGCTCTTTTCTCAAAAGTAGAGTGTGTTTCTTGTAAGGCGAGCTAGTGTTTGTTTCCCAGTCCTAAACGGAGTTGAATCACATGCAGTTTCTGTTCCTACGAGCAAGAGTTGTTTTCTGGTAAGAAGACTCACTCTTGCGCTCCCATTGCCATACACAGTGCAAATATCACTGGCGTCTGTTCCCAGCAAGTACAGTGTATTGGACTGAAGAGAAGCTACTGTTCTTGTCAGTTTCTAAGCAGAGTTGAACTAGATATGGCCCGTGTGTGTAGGAAGCACAGTTCTTTTGTTCTGAGCAAGCTCACTGTTCTGGCCCTACAAAACACAGTAGAATAGAAGAGTGCTCTTTTCTCCAAAGCAGAGTGTGTTTCTTGTAAGGCGAGCTAGTGTTTGTTTCCCAGTCCTAAATGGAGTTGAATCACATGCAGTTTCTGTTCCTACGAGCAAGAGTTGTTTTCTGGTAAGAAGAGTCAGTCTTGTGCTCCCATTGCCATACACAGTGCAAATAGCACTGGCGTCTGTTCCCAGCAAGTACAGTGTATTGGACTGAAGAGAAGCTACTGTTCTTGTCAGTTTCCTAAGCAGAGTTGAACTAGATATGGCCCGTGTGTGTAGGAAGCACAGTTCTTTTGTTCTGAGCAACCTCACTGTTCTGGCCCTATAGGAAACACAGTAGAAGAGAAGAGTGCTCTTTTCTCAAAAGCAGAGTGTGTTTCTTGTAAGGCGATCTAGTGTTTGTTTCCCAGTCCTAAACGGAGTTGAATCACATGCAGTTTCTGTTCCTACGAGCAAGAGTTGTTTTCTGGAAAGAAGAGTCAGTCTTGCGCTCCCATTGCCATACACAGTGCAAATAGCACTGGCGTCTGTTCCCAGCAAGTACAGTGTATTGGACTGAAGAGAAGCTACTGTTCTTGTCAGTTTCCTAAGCAGAGTTGAACTAGATATGGCCCGTGTGTGTAGGAAGCACAGTTCTTTTGTTCTGTGTAAGCTCACTGTTCTGGCCCTGTAAGAAACACAGTAGAATAGAAGAGTGCTCTTTTCTCAAAAGCAGAGTGTGTTTCTTGTAAGCGAGCTAGTGTTTGTTTCCCAGTCCTAAACGGAGTTGAATCACATGCAGTTTCTGGTCCTACGAGCAAGAGTTGTTTTCTGGTAAGAAGAGTCACTCTTGTGCTCCCATTGCCATACACAGTGCAAATAGCACTGGCGTCTGTTCCCAGCAAGTACAGTGTATTGGAGTGAAGAGAAGCTACTGTTCTTGTCAGTTTCCTAAGCAGAGTTGAACTAGATATGGACCGTGTGTGTAGGAAGCACAGTTCTTTTGTTCTGAGCAAGCTCACTGTTCTGGCCCAATAGAAAACACAGTAGAAGAGAAGAGTGCTCTTTTCTCAAAAGCAGAGTGTTTTTCTTGTAAGGCGACATAGTGTTTGTTTCCCAGTCCTAAACGGAGTTGAATCACATGCAGTTTCTGTTCCTACGAGCAAGAGTTGTTTTATGGTAAGAAGAGTCAATCTTGCGCTCCCATTGCCATACACAGTGCAAATAGCACTGGCGTCTGTTCCCAGCAAGTACAGTGTATTGGACTGAAGAGAAGCTACTGTTCTTGTCAGTTTCCTAAGCAGAGTTGAACTAGATATGGCCTGTGTGTGTAGGAAGCACAGTTCTTTTGTTCTGAGCAAGCTCACTGTTCTGGCCCTATAAAACACAGTAGAATAGAAGACTGCTCTTTTCTCAAAAGCAGAGTGTGTTTCTTGTAAGGCGAGCTAGCGTTTGTTTCCCAGTGATAAATGGAGTTGAATCACATGCAGTTTTTGGTCCTATGAGCAAGAGTTGTTTTCTGGTAAGGAAAGTCACTATTGCGCTCCCTTGGCCATACACAGTGCAAATAGCACTCGCGTCTGTTCCCAGCAAGTACAGTGTATTGGACTGAAGAGGAGCTACTGTTCTTGTCAGTTTCCTAAGCAGAGTTGAACTAGATATGGCCCATGTGTGTAGGAAGCACAGTTCTTTTGTTCTGAGCAAGCTCACTGTTCGGACCCCATAGGAAACACAGTAGAGTTTAAGAGTGCTCTTTTCTCAAAAGCAGAGTGTGTTTCTTGTAAGGCGAGCTAGCGTTTGTTTCCCAGTCCTAAATGGAGTTGAATCACATGCAGTTTCTTGTCCTACGAGCAAGAGTTGTTTTCTGGTAAAAAGAGTCACTGTTGCGCTCCCATTGTCATACACAGGCCAAATAGCACTGGCGTCTGTTCCCAGCATGTACAGTGTATTGGACTGAAGAGGATCTACTGTTCTTGTCAGTTTCCTAAGCAGAATTGAACTAGATATGGCCGTATTTGTAGGAAGCACAGTAATTTTGTTCTGAGCAAACTCAATGTTCTGGCCCTATAGGAAACACAGTAGAGTAGAAGAGTGCTCTTTTATCAAAAGCAGAGTGTGTTTCTTGTAAGGAGAGCTAGCGTTTGTTTCCCAGTCCTAAATGGAGTTGAATCACATGCAGTTTTTGGTACTACGAGCACGAGTTGTTTTCTGGTAAGGAAAGTACACTATTGTGCTCCCATTGCCATACACATTGCAAATAGCACTGGCGACTGTTCCAGCAAGTACAGTGTATTGGAATGAAGAGGAGCTACTGTTCTTGTCAGTTTCCTAAGCAGAGTTGAACTAGATATGGCCCGTGTGTGTAGGAAGCACAGTTCTTTTGTTCTGAGCAAGCTCAGTGTTCGGACCCCATATGAACCACAGTAGAATAGAAGACTGCTCTTTTCTCAAAAGCAGAGTGTGTTTCTTGTAAGGCGAGCTAGAGTTTGTTTCCCAGTCCTAAATGGAGTTGAATCACATGCAGTTTTTGGTCCTACGAGCAAGAGTTGTTTTCTCGTAAGCAAAGTCACTATTGCACTCCCATTGCCATACACAGTGCAAATAGCACTGGCGTCTGTTCCAGCAAGTACAGTGTATTGGACTGAAGAGGAGCTACTGTTCTTGTCAGTTTCCTAAGCAGAGTTGAACTAGATATGGCCCGTGTGTGTAGGAAGCACAGTTCTTTTGTTCTGAGCAAGCTCACTGTTCAGACCCCATAGGAAACACAGTAGAGTAGAAGAGTGCTCTTTTCTCAAAAGCAGAGTGTGTTTCTTGTAAGGCGAGCTAGCGTTTGTTTCCCAGTCCTAAATGGAGTTGAATCACATGCAGTTTTTGTTCCTATGTGCAAGAGTTGTTTTCTGGTAAGTAAAGTCACTATTGCGCTCCCATTTACATTCACAGTGCAAATAGCACTCGCATCTGTTCCCAGGAAGTACAGTGTATTGGACTGAAGCGGAGCTGCTGTTCTTGTCAGTTTGCTAAGCAGAGTTGAACTAGATATGGCCGTATTTGTAGGAAGCACAGTTCTTTTGTTCTGAGCAAGCTCACTGTACGGACCACATAGGAAACACAGAAGAGTAGAAGAGTGCTCTTTTCTCAAAAGCAGAGTGTGTTTCTTGTAAGGCGAGCTAGTGTTTGTTTCCCAGTCCTAAATGGAGTTGAATCACATGCAGTTTCTGGTCCTACGAGCAAGAGGTGATTTCTGGTTAAAAAAAGTCACTATTGTGCTCCCATTGCCATATACAGTGTAAATAGCACTCGCGTCTGTTCCCAGCAAGTACAGTGTATTGGACTGAAGAGGATCTACTGTTCTTGTCAGTTTCCTAAACAGAATTGAACTAGATATGGCCGTATTTGTAGGAAGCACAGTTCTTTTGTCCTGAGCAAACTCACTGTTTTTGCCCTATAGCAAACACAGTAGAGTAGAAGAGTGCGCTTTTCTCAAAAGCAGAGTGTGTTTCTAGTAAGGCGAGCTAGCGTTTGTTTCCCTTTTCTAAATGCAGTTGAATCACATCCAGTTTCTGGTCCTACGAGCAAGAGTTGTTTTCTGGTAAGAAGAGTCACTATTGCGCTCCCATTTTCATACACAGGGCAAATAGCACTGGCGTCTGTTCCCAGCATGTACAGTGTATTGGACTGAAGAGGATCTACTGTTCTTGTCAGTTTCCTAAACAGAGTTGAACTAGATATGGCCCCTGTGTGTAGGAAGCACAGTTCTTTTGTTCTGAGCAAGCTCACTGTTCGGACCCCATAGGAAACACAGTTGAGTAGAAGAGTGCTCTTTTATCAAAATCAGAGTGTCTTTCTTGTAAGGCAAGCTAGTGTTTATTTCCCAGTCCTAAATGGAGTTGAATCCCATGCAGTTTCTGGTCCTATGAGCAAGAGTTGTTTTCTGATAAGAAGAGTCACTATTGTGCTCCTATTGCCATACATAGTGCAAATAGCACTCGCATCTGTTCCCAGCAAGTACAGTGTATTGGATTGAAGAGGAGCTACTGTTCTTGTTAGTTTCCTAAGCAGAGTTCAACTAGATATGACCAGTGTGTGTAGGAAGCTCAGTTCTTTTTTCTGAGCAAGCTCAATGTTCGGACCCCATATGAACCACAGTAGAATAGAACACTGCTTTTTTCTCAAAAGCAGAGTGTGTGTCTTGTCAGGCGAGCTAGCATTTGTTTATCAGTCCTAAATGGAGTTGAATCACATGCAGTTTTTGGTCCTACGAGCAAGAGTTGTTTTCTGGTAAGGAAAGTCACTATTGAGCTCCCATTGCCATACACAGTGCAAATAGCACTCGCATCTGTTCCCAGCAAGTACAGTGTATTGATCTGAAGAGCAGCTACTGTTCTTGTCACTTTCCTAAGCAGAGTTGAACTAGATATGGCCCATGTGTGTAGGAAGCACAGTTCTTTTGTTCTCAGCAAGCTCACTGTTCGGACACCATATGAACCACAGTGAAATAGAAGACTGCTCTTTTCTCAAAAGCAGAGTGTGTTTCTTGTAAGGCGAGCTAGCGTTTGTTTCCCAGTCTTAAATGGAGTTGAATCTCATGCAGGTTTTGGTCCTACTAGCAAGAGTTGTTTACTCGTAAGCAAAGTCACTATTGCGTTCCCATTGCCATACACAGTGCAAATAGCACTCGCGTCTGTTCCCAGCAAGGACAGTGTATTGGACTGAAGAGGAGCTACTGTTCTTGTCAGTTTCCGAAGCAGAGTTGAACTAGATATGGCCCATGTGTGTAGGAAGCACAGTTCTTTTGTTCTCAGCAAGCTCACTGTTCGGACACCATATGAACCACAGTGAAATAGAAGACTGCTCTTTTCTCAAAAGCAGAGTGTGTTTCTTGTAAGGCGAGCTAGCGTTTGTTTCCCAGTCTTAAATGGAGTTGAATCCCATGCAGTTTCTGGTCCTATGAGCAAGAGTTGTTTTCTGATAAGAAGAGTCACTATTGTGCTCCTATTGCCATACATAGTGCAAATAGCACTCGCATCTGTTCCCAGCAAGTACAGTGTATTGGATTGAAGAGGAGCTACTGTTCTTGTCAGTTTCCTAAGCAGAGTTCAACTAGATATGGCCAGTGTGTGTAGGAAGCTCAGTTCTTTTTTCTGAGCAAGCTCAATGTTCGGACCCCATATGAACCACAGTAGAATAGAAGACTGCTTTTTTCTCAAAAGCAGAGTGTGTGTCTTGTCAGGCGAGCTAGCGTTTGTTTATCAGTCCTAAATGGAGTTGAATCACATGCAGTTTTTGGGCCTACGAGCAAGAGTTGTTTTCTGGTAAGGAAAGTCACTATTGAGCTCCCATTGCCATACACAGTGCAAATAGAACTCGCATCTGTTCCCAGCAAGTACAGTGTATTGATCTGAAGAGGAGCTACTGTTCTTGTCACTTTCCTAAGCAGAGTTGAACTAGATATGGCCCATGTGTGTAGGAAGCACAGTTCTTTTGTTCTCAGCAAGCTCACTGTTCGGACACCATATGAACCACAGTGAAATAGAAGACTGCTCTTTTCTCAAAAGCAGAGTGTGTTTCTTGTAAGGCGAGCTAGCGTTTGTTTCACAGTCTTAAATGGAGTTGAATCTCATGCAGGTTTTGGTCCTACTAGCAAGAGTTGTTTACTCGTAAGCAAAGTCACTATTGCGTTCCCATTGCCATACACAGTGCAAATAGCACTCGCGTCTGTTCCCAGCAAGGACAGTGTATTGGACTGAAGAGGAGCTACTGTTCTTGTCAGTTTCCTAAGCAGAGTTGAACTACATATGTCCCGTGTGTAGGAAGCACAGTTCTTTTGTTCTGAGCAAGCTCACTGTTTGGACCCCATAGGAAACACAGTAGAGTAGAAGAGTGCTCTTTTCTCAAAAGCAGAGTGTGTTTCTTGTAAGGCGAGCTAGCGTTTGTTTCCCAGTCCTAAATGGAGTTGAATCACATGCAGTTTCTGGTCCTACGAGCAAGAGTTGTTTTCTGGTAAGAAGAGTCACTATTGCGCTCCCATTGCCATACACAGTGCAAATAGCACTGAACTGTACCCAGCATGTACAGCGTATTGGACTGAAGAGGATCTTCTGTTTTTTTCAGTTTCCTAAGCAGAGTTGAACTAGATATGGCCCGTGTGTGTAGGAAGCACAGTTCTTTTGTTCTGAGCAAGCTCACATTTCGAACCCCATAGGAAACACAGTAGAGTAGAAGAGTGCATTTTTCTCAAAAGCAGAGTGTGTTTCTTGCAAGGCGAGCTAGCGTTTGTTTCCCAGTCCTAAATGGAATTTAATCACATGCAGTTTCTGGTCCTACGAGCAAGAGTTTATTCTGGTAATAAGAGTAACTGTTGCTCTCCCATTGTCATACTCAGGGCAAATAGCACTGGCCTCTGTTCCCAGCATGTACAGTGTATTGGACTAAAGAGGATCTACTGTTCTTGTCAGGTTCCTAAGCAGAGTTGAACTTGATATGGCCCATGTGTGTAGGAAGCACAGTTCTTTTGTACTCAGCAAGCTCACTGTTCTGGCCCTATAGGAAACACAGTAGATTAGAAGAGTGCTCTTTCCTCCAAAGCAGAGTGTGTTTCTTGTAAGGCCAGCTAGAGTTTGTTTCCCAGTCCTAAATGGAGTTGAATAAAATGCAGTTTCCGTTCCTATGAGCAAGAGTTGTTTTCTGGTAAGGAAAGTCACTATTGTGCTCCCATTGCCAAACACAGTGCAAATAGCACTCGCGTCTGTTCCCAGCAAGTACTGTGTATTGGACTGAAGAGGAGCTACTGTTCTTGTCAGTTTCCTAAGCAGAGTTTAACTAGATATGACCCATGTGTAGGAAGCACAGTTCATTTGTTCTGAGCAAGCTCACTGTTTGGATGCCATAGGAAACACAGTAGAGTAGAAGAGTGCTCTTTTCTCAAAAGCAGAGTGTGTTTCTTGTAAGACGAGCTAGCGTTTGTTTCCCAATCCTAAATGGAGTTGAATCACATCCAGGTTCTGGTCCTACGAGCAAGAGTTGTTTTCTGCTAAGAAGAGTCACTATTGCGCTCCCTTTGCCATACACAGTGCAAATAGCCCTCGCGTCTGTTCCCAGCAAGTACAGTGTATTGGACTGAAGAGGAGCTACTGTTCTTGTCAGTTTCCTAAGCAGAGTTGAACTAGATATGGCTCTTGTGTGTAGGAAGCACAGTTCTTTTGTTCTGAGCAAGCTCACTGTTTGGACCCCATAGGAAACCCAGTAGAGCAGAAGAGTGCTCTTTTCTCAAAAGCAGAGTGTGTTTCTTGTATGGCGAGCTAGCGTTTGTTTCCCAGTCCAAAATGGAGTTGAATCCCATGCAGTTTCTGGTCCTACGAGCAAGAGGTGTTTTCTTGTTAAAAAAAGTCACTATTGCGCTCCCATTGCCATATACAGTGTAAATAGCTCTCGCGTCTGTTCCCAAAATTACAGTGTATTGGACTGAAGCGGAGCTACTGTTCTTGTCAGTTTCCTAAGCAGAGTTGAACTAGATATGGCCCCTGTGTGTAGAAAGCACAGTTCTTTTTTTCTGAGCAAGCTCACTGTTCGGACCCCATAGGAAACACAGTCGAGTAGAAGAGTGCTCTTTTCTCAAAAGCAGAGTGTGTTTCTTGTAAGGCGAGCTAGCGTTTGTTTCACAGTCCTAAATGGAGTTTAAACACATGCAGTTTATTGTCCTACGAGCAAGAGTTGTTTTCTGGTAAGAAGAGTCACTATTGCGCTCCCATTGTCATACACAGGGCATATAGCACTGGCGTCTGTTCCCAGCATGTACAGTGTATTGGACTGAAGAGGATCTACTGTTCTTGTCAGTTTCCTTAGCAGAATTGAACTAGATATGGCAGTATTTGTATGAAGCACAGTTCTTTTGTTCTGAGCAAGTTCACTGTTTTGGCCCTATAGGAAACACAGTAGAGTAGAAGACTGCTCTTTTCTCAAAAGCAGAGTGTGTTTCTTGTATGGCGAGCTAGTGTTTGTTTCCCAGTCAGAAATGGAGTTGAATCCCATGCAGTTTCTGGTCCTACGAGCAAGAATTGTTTTCTGGTAAGAAGAGTCACTATTACGCTCCCTTTGTCATACACAGGGCAAATAGCACTGGCGTCTGTTCCCAGCAAGTACAGTGTATTGGACTGAAGCGGAGCTACTGTTCTTGTCAGTTTCCTAAGCAGAGCTGAACTAGATATGGCCCCTGTGTGTAGGAAGCACAGTTCTTCTGTTCTGAGCAAGCTCAATGTTCGGACCCCATAGAAAAAACATTAGAGTAGAAGAGTGCTCTTTTCTCAAAAGCAGAGTGTGTTTCTTGTAAGGCGAGCTAGTGTTTGTTTCCTTTCCTAAATGGAGTTGAATCACATACAGGTTTTGGTCCTACGAGCAAAAGTTGTTTTCTGGTAAGGAAAGTCACTATTGCACTCCCATTGCCATACACAGTTCAAATAGCACTCGTGTCTGTTCCCCGCAAGTACATTGTATTGGACTGAAGAGGAGCTACTGTTCTTGTCAGTTTCCTAAGCAGAGTTGAACTAGATATGGCCCGTGTGTGTAGGAAGCACAGTTCTTTTGTTCTGAGCAAGCTCAGTGTTCAGACCCCATATGAACCACAGTAGAATAGAAGACTGCTCTTTTCTCAAAAGCAGAGTGTGTTTCTTGTAAGGCGAGCTAGAGTTTGTTTCCCAGTCCTAAATGGAGTTGAATCACATGCAGTTTTTGGTCCTACGAGCAAGAGTTGTTTTCTCGTAAGCAAAGTCACTATTGCGCTCCCATTCCATACACAGTGCAAATAGCACTGGCGTCTGTTCCAGCAAGTACAGTGTATTGGGCTGAAGAGGAGCTACTGTTCTTGTCAGTTTCCTAAGCAGAGTTGAACTAGATATGGCCCGTGTGTGTAGGAAGCACAGTTCTTTTGTTCTGAGCAAGCTCACTGTTCAGACCCCATAGGAAACACAGTAGAGTAGAAGAGTGCTCTTTTCTCAAAAGCAGAGTGTGTTTCTTGTAAGGCGAGCTACCGTTTGTTTCCCAGTCCTAAATGGAGTTGAATTCCATGCAGTTTCTTGTCCTACGAGCAAGAGTTGTTTTCTGGTAAGAAGAGTCACTATTGCGCTCCCATTGTCATACACAGGGCAAATAGCACTGGCGTCTGTTCCCAGCATGTACAGTGTATTGGACTGAAGAGGATCTACTGTTCTTGTCAGTTTCCTAAGCAGAGTTGAACTAGATATGGCCCCTGTGTGTAGAAAGCACAGTTCTTTTTTTCTGAGCAAGCTCACTGTTCGGACCCCATAGGAAACACAGTCGAGTAGAAGAGTGCTCTTTTCTCAAAAGCAGAGTGTGTTTCTTTTAAGGCGAGCTAGCGTTTGTTTCACAGTCCTAAATGGAGTTTAAACACATGCAGTTTATTGTCCTACGAGCAAGAGTTGTTTTCTGGTAAGAAGAGTCACTATTGCGCTCCCATTGTCATACACAGGGCATATAGCACTGGCGTCTGTTCCCAGCATGTACAGTGTATTGGACTGAAGAGGATCTACTGTTCTTGTCAGTTTCCTTAGCAGAATTGAACTAGATATGGCAGTATTTGTATGAAGCACAGTTCTTTTGTTCTGAGCAAGTTCACTGTTTTGGCCCTATAGGAAACACAGTAGAGTAGAAGACTGCTCTTTTCTCAAAAGCAGAGTGTGTTTCTTGTATGGCGAGCTAGTGTTTGTTTCCCAGTCAGAAATGGAGTTGAATCCCATGCAGTTTCTGGTCCTACGAGCAAGAGTTGTTTTCTGGTAAGAAGAGTCACTATTACGCTCCCTTTGTCATACACAGGGCAAATAGCACTGGCGTCTGTTCCCAGCAAGTACAGTGTATTGGACTGAAGCGGAGCTACTGTTCTTGTCAGTTTCCTAAGCAGAGCTGAACTAGATATGGCCCCTGTGTGTAGGAAGCACAGTTCTTCTGTTCTGAGCAAGCTCAATGTTCGGACCCCATAGAAAACACATTAGAGTAGAAGAGTGCTCTTTTCTCAAAAGCAGAGTGTTTTTCTTGTAAGGCGACATAGTGTTTGTTTCCCAGTCCTAAACGGAGTTGAATCACATGCAGTTTCTGGTCCTACGAGCAAGAGTTGTTTTCTGGTAAGAAGAGTCACTCTTGAGCTCCCAATGCCATACACAGTGCAAATAGCACTGGCGTGTGTTCCCAGCAAGTACAGTGTATTGGACTGAAGAGAAGCTACTGTTCTTGTCAGTTTCCTAAGCAGAGTTGAACTAGATATGGCCTGTGTGTGTAGGAAGCACAGTTCTTTTGTTCTGAGCAAGCTCACTGTTCTGGCCATATAAGAAACACAGTAGAATAGAAGAGTGCTCTTTTCTCAAAAGCAGAGTGTGTTTCTTGTAAGGCGAGCTAGTGTTTGTTTCCCAGTCCTAAACGGAGTTGAATCACATGCAGTTTCTGTTCCTACGAGCAAGAGTTGTTTTCTGGTAAGAAGAGTCAGTCTTGTGCTCCCATTGCCATACACAGTGCAAATAGCACTGGCGTCTGTTCCCAGCAAGTACAGTGTATTGGACTGAAGAGAAGCTACTGTTCTTGTCAGTTTCCTAAGCAGCGTTGAACTAGATATGGCCCGTGTGTGTAGGAAGCACAGTTCTTTTGTTCTGAGCAAGCTCACTGTTCTGGCCCTATAAAACACAGTAGAATAGAAGAGTGCTCTTTTCTCAAAAGCAGAGTGTGCTTCTTGTAAGGCGACATAGCGTTTGTTTCCCAGTCCTAAACGGATTTGAATCACATGCAGTTTCTTGTCCTATGAGCAAGAGTTGTTTTCTGGTAAGAAGAGTCAGTCTTGCGCTCCCATTGCCATACACAGTGCAAATAGCACTGGCGTCTGTTCGCAGCAAGTCCAGTGTATTGGACTGAAGAGAAGCTACTGTTCTTGTCAGTTTCCTAAGCAGAGTTGAACTAGATATGGCCCGTGTGTGTAGGAAGCACAGTTCTTTTGTTCTGAGTAACCTCACTGTTCTGGCCCTATAGGAAACACAGTAGAAGAGAAGAGTGCTCTTTTCTCAAAAGCAGAGTGTGTTTCTCGTAAGGCGAGCTAGTGTTTGTTTCCCAGTCCTAAACGGAGTTGAATCACATGCAGTTTCTGGTCCTTCGAGCAAGAGTTGTTTTCTGGTAAGAAGAGTCACTCTTGAGCTCCCATTGTCATACACAGTGCAAATAGCACTGGCGTCTGTTCCCAGCAAGTACAGTGTATTGGACTGAAGAGAAGCTACTGTTCTTGTCAGTTTCCTAAGCAGAGTTGAACTAGATATGGCCCGTGTGTGTAGGTAGCACAGTTCTTTTGTTCTGAGTAAGCTCACTGTTCTGGCCCTATAGGAAACACAGTAGAATAGAAGAGTGCTCTTTTCTCTAAAGCAGAGTGTGTTTCTTGTAAGGCGAGCTAGTGTTTGTTCCCCAGTCCTAAACGGAGTTGAATCACATGCAGTTTCTGTTCCTACGAGCAAGAGTTGTTTTCTGGTAAGAAGAGTCACTCTTGTGCTCCCATTGCCATACACAGTGCAAATAGCACTGGTGTCTGTTCCCAGCAAGCACAGTGTATTGGACTGAAGAGAAGCTACTGTTCTTGTCAGTTTCCTAATCAGAGTTGAACTAGATATTGCCTGTGTGTATAGGAAGCACAGTTCTTTTGTTCTGAGCAAGCTCACTGTTCTGGCCTTATAGGAAACACAGTAGAATAGAAGAGTGCTCTTTTCTCAAAAGCAGAGTGTGTTTCTTGTAAGGCGAGCTAGTGTTTGTTTCCCAGTCCTAAACGGAGTTGAATCACATGCAGTTTCTGTTCCTACGAGCAAGAGTTGTTTTCTGGAAAGAAGAGTCACTCTTGCGCTCCCATTGCCATACACAGTGCAAATAGCACAGGCGTCTGTTCCCAGCAAGTACAGTGTATTGGACTGAAGAGAAGCTACTGTTCTTGTCAGTTTCCTAAGCAGAGTTGAACTAGATATGGCCCGTGTGTGTAGGAAGCACAGTTCTTTTGTTCTGTGTAAGCTCACTGTTCTGGCCCTATAAGAAACACAGTAGAATAGAAGAGTGCTCTTTTCTCAAAAGCAGAGTGTGTTTCTTGTAAGGCGAGCTAGTGTTTGTTTCTCAGTCCTAAACGGAGTTGAAACACACGCAGTTTCTGTTCCTACGAGCAAGAGTTGTTTTCTGGTAAGAAGAGTCACTCTTGCGCTCCCATTGCCATACACAGTGCAAATAGCACTGGCGTGTGTTCCCAGCAAGTACAGTGTATTGGACTGAAGAGAAGCTACTGTTCTTGTCAGTTTCCTAAGCAGAGTTGAACTAGATATGGCCTGTGTGTGTAGGAAGCACAGTTCTTTTGTTCTGAGCAAGCTCACTGTTCTGGCCCTATAGGAAACACAGTAGAATAGAAGAGTGCTCTTCTCTCAAAAGCAGAGTGTGTTTCTTGTAAGGCGAGCTAGTGTTTGTTTCCCAGTCCTAAAGGGAGTTGAATCACATGCAGTTTCTGTTCCTACGAGCAAGAGTTGTTTTCTGGTAAGAAGAGTCAGTCTTGCGCTACCATTGCCATTCACAGTGCAAATAGCACTGGCATCTGTTCCCAGCAAATACAGTGTATTGGACTGAAGAGAAGCTACTGTTCTTGTCAGTTTCCTAAGCAGAGTTGAACTAGATATGGCCCGTGTGTGTAGGAAGCACAGTTCTTTTGTTCTGAGCAAGCTCACTGTTCTGGCCCTATAGGAAACACAGTAGAAGAGAAGAGTGCTCTTTTCTCAAAAGCAGAGTGTGTTTCTTGTAAGGCGAGCTAGTGTTTGTTTCCCAGTCCTAAACGGAGTTGAATCACATGCAGTTTCTGTTCCTACGAGCAAGAGTTGTTTTCTGGTAAGAAGAGTCACTCTTGTGCTCCCATTGCCATACACAGTGCAAATAGCACTGGCGTCTGTTCCCAGCAAGTACAGTGTATTGGACTGAAGAGAAGCTACTGTTCTTGTCAGTTTCCTAAGCAGAGTTGAACTAGATATGGCCCGTGTGTGTAGGAAGCACAGTTCTTTTGTTCTGAGCAAGCTCACTGTTCTGGCCCTATAAAACACAGTAGAATAGAAGAGTGCTCTTTTCTCAAAAGCAGAGTGTGCTTCTTGTAAGGCAACATAGTGTTTGTTTCCCAGTCCTAAACTGAGTTGAATCACATGCAGTTTCTTGTCCTATGAGCAAGAGTTGTTTTCTGGTAAGAAGAGTCAGTCTTGCGCTCCCATTGCCATACACAGTGCAAATAGCACTGGCATCTGTTCGCAGCAAGTCCAGTGTATTGGACTGAAGAGAAGCTACTGTTCTTGTCAGTTTCCTAAGCAGAGTTGAACTAGATATGGCCCGTGTGTGTAGGAAGCACAGTTCTTTTGTTCTGAGCAAGCTCACTGTTCTGGCCCTATAGGAAACACAGTAGAAGAGAAGAGTGCTCTTTTCTCAAAAGCAGAGTGTGTTTCTCATAAGGCGAGCTAGTGTTTGTTTCCCAGTCCTAAACGGAGTTGAATCACATGCAGTTTCTGGTCCTTTGAGCAAGAGTTGTTTTCTGGTAAGAAGAGTCACTCTTGAGCTCCCATTGTCATACACAGTGCAAATAGCACTGGCGTCTGTTCCCAGCAAGTACAGTGTATTGGACTGAAGAGAAGCTACTGTTCTTGTCAGTTTCCTAAGCAGAGTTGAACTAGATATGGCCCGTGTGTGTAGGAAGCACAGTTCTTTTGTTCTGTGTAAGCTCACTGTTCTGGCCCTATAAGAAACACAGTAGAATAGATGAGTGCTCTTTTCTCAAAAGCAGAGTGTGTTTCTTGTAAGGCGAGCTAGTGTTTGTTTCCCAGTCCTAAACGGAGTTGAATCACATGCAGTTTCTGTTCCTACCAGCAAGAGTTGTTTTCTGGTAAGAAGAGTCAGTCTTGTGCTCCCATTGCCATACACAGTGCAAATAGCACTGGCGTCTGTTCGCAGCAAGTACAGTGTATTGGACTGAAGAGAAGCTACTGTTCTTGTCAGTTTCCTAAGCAGAGTTGAACTAGATATGGCCCGTGTGTGTAGGAAGCACAGTTCTTTTGTTCTGAGCAACCTCACTGTTCTGGCCCTATAGGAAACACAGTAGAAGAGAAGAGTGCTCTTTTCTCAAAAGCAGAGTGTGTTTCTTGTAAGGCGAGCTAGTGTTTGTTTCCCAGTCCTAAACGGAGTTGAATCACATGCAGTTTCTGTTCCTAAGAGCAAGAGTTGTTTTCTGGAAAGAAGAGTCAGTCTTGTGCTCCCATTGCCATACACAGTGCAAATAGCACTGGCGTCTGTTCGCAGCAAGTACAGTGTATTGGACTGAAGAGAAGCTACTGTTCTTGTCAGTTTCCTAAGCAGAGTTGAACTAGATATGGCCCGTGTGTGTAGGAAGCACAGTTCTTTTGTTCTGTGTAAGCTCACTGTTCTGGCCCTATAAGAAACACAGTAGAAGAGAAGAGTGCTCTTTTCTCAAAAGCAGAGTGTGTTTCTTGTAAGGCGAGCTAGTGTTTGTTTCCCAGTCCTAAACGGAGTTGAATCACATGCAGTTTCTGTTCCTACGAGCAAGAGTTGTTTTCTGGTAAGAAGAGTCAGTCTTGCGCTCCCATTGTCATACACAGTGCAAATAGCACTGGCGTCTGTTCCCAGCAAGTACAGTGTATTGGACTGAAGAGAAGCTACTGTTCTTGTCAGTTTCCTAAGCAGAGTTGAACTAGATATGGCCCGTGTGTGTAGGAAGCACAGTTCTTTTGTTCTGAGCAAGCTCACTGTTCCGGCCCTATAAAACACAGTAGAATAGAAGAGTGCTCTTTTCTCAAAAGCAGAGTGTGTTTCTTGTAAGGCGAGCTAGTGTTTGTTTCCCAGTCATAAACGGAGTTGAATCACATGCAGTTTCTGTTCCTACGAGCAAGAGTTGTTTTCTGGTAAGAAGAGTCAGTCTTGTGCTCCCATTGCCATACACAGTGCAAATAACACTGGCGTCTGTTCGCAGCAAGTACAGTGTATTGGACTGAAGAGAAGCTACTGTTCTTGTCAGTTTCCTAAGCAGAGTTGAACTAGATATGGCCCGTGTGTGTAGGAAGCACAGTTCTTTTGTTCTGTGTAAGCTCACTGTTCTGGCCCTATAAGAAACACAGTAGAATAGAAGAGTGCTCTTTTCTCAAAAGCAGAGTGTGTTTCTTGTAAGGCGAGCTAGTGTTTGTTTCTCAGTCCTAAACGGAGTTGAAACACACGCAGTTTCTGTTCCTACGATCAAGAGTTGTTTTCTGGTAAGAAGAGTCACTCTTGCGCTCCCATTGCCATACACAGTGCAAATAGCACTGGCGTGTGTTCCCAGCAAGTACAGTGTATTGGACTGAAGAGAAGCTACTGTTCTTGTCAGTTTCCTAAGCAGAGTTGAACTAGATATGGCCTGTGTGTGTAGGAAGCACAGTTCTTTTGTTCTGAGCAAGCTCACTGTTCTGGCCCTATAGGAAACACAGTAGAATAGAAGAGTGCTCTTCTCTCAAAAGCAGAGTGTGTTTCTTGTAAGGCGAGCTAGTGTTTGTTTCCCAGTCCTAAAGGGAGTTGAATCACATGCAGTTTCTGTTCCTACGAGCAAGAGTTGTTTTCTGGTAAGAAGAGTCAGTCTTGCGCTCCCATTGCCATACACAGTGCAAATAGCACTGGCATCTGTTCCCAGCAAATACAGTGTATTGGACTGAAGAGAAGCTACTGTTCTTGTCAGTTTCCTAAGCAGAGTTGAACTAGATATGGCCCGTGTGTGTAGGAAGCACAGTTCTTTTGTTCTGAGCAAGCTCACTGTTCTGGCCCTATAGGAAACACAGTAGAAGAGAAGAGTGCTCTTTTCTCAAAAGCAGAGTGTGTTTCTTGTAAGGCGAGCTAGTGTTTGTTTCCCAGTCCTAAACGGAGTTGAATCACATGCAGTTTCTGTTCCTACGAGCAAGAGTTGTTTTCTGGTAAGAAGAGTCACTCTTGTGCTCCCATTGCCATACACAGTGCAAATAGCACTGGCGTCTGTTCCCAGCAAGTACAGTGTATTGGACTGAAGAGAAGCTACTGTTCTTGTCAGTTTCCTAAGCAGAGTTGAACTAGATATGGCCCGTGTGTGTAGGAAGCACAGTTCTTTTGTTCTGAGCAAGCTCACTGTTCTGGCCCTATAAAACACAGTAGAATAGAAGAGTGCTCTTTTCTCAAAAGCAGAGTGTGCTTCTTGTAAGGCGACATAGTGTTTGTTTCCCAGTCCTAAACTGAGTTGAATCACATGCAGTTTCTTGTCCTATGAGCAAGAGTTGTTTTCTGGTAAGAAGAGTCAGTCTTGCGCTCCCATTGCCATACACAGTGCAAATAGCACTGGCATCTGTTCGCAGCAAGTCCAGTGTATTGGACTGAAGAGAAGCTACTGTTCTTGTCAGTTTCCTAAGCAGAGTTGAACTAGATATGGCCCGTGTGTGTAGGAAGCACAGTTCTTTTGTTCTGAGCAACCTCACTGTTCTGGCCCTATAGGAAACACAGTAGAATAGAAGAGTGCTCTTTTCTCAAAAGCAGAGTGTGTTTCTCATAAGGCGAGCTAGTGTTTGTTTCCCAGTCCTAAACGGAGTTGAATCACATGCAGTTTCTGGTCCTTTGAGCAAGAGTTGTTTTCTGGTAAGAAGAGTCACTCTTGAGCTCCCATTGTCATACACAGTGCAAATAGCACTGGCGTCTGTTCCCAGCAAGTACAGTGTATTGGACTGAAGAGAAGCTACTGTTCTTGTCAGTTTCCTAAGCAGAGTTGAACTAGATATGGCCCGTGTGTGTAGGAAGCACAGTTCTTTTGTTCTGTGTAAGCTCACTGTTCTGGCCCTATAAGAAACACAGTAGAATAGAAGAGTGCTCTTTTCTCAAAAGCAGAGTGTGTTTCTTGTAAGGCGAGCTAGTGTTTGTTTCCCAGTCCTAAACGGAGTTGAATCACATGCAGTTTCTGTTCCTACCAGCAAGAGTTGTTTTCTGGTAAGAAGAGTCAGTCTTGTGCTCCCATTGCCATACACAGTGCAAATAGCACTGGCGTCTGTTCGCAGCAAGTACAGTGTATTGGACTGAAGAGAAGCTACTGTTCTTGTAAGTTTCCTAAGCAGAGTTGAACTAGATATGGCCCGTGTGTGTAGGAAGCACAGTTCTTTTGTTCTGAGCAACCTCACTGTTCTGGCCCTATAGGAAACACAGTAGAAGAGAAGAGTGCTCTTTTCTCAAAAGCAGAGTGTGTTTCTTGTAAGGCGATCTAGTGTTTGTTTCCCAGTCCTAAACGGAGTTGAATCACATGCAGTTTCTGTTCCTACGATAAGAGTTGTTTTCTGGAAAGAAGAGTCAGTCTTGCGCTCCCATTGCCATACACAGTGCAAATAGCACTGGCGTCTGTTCCCAGCAAGTACAGTGTATTGGACTGAAGAGAAGTTACTGTTCTTGTCAGTTTCCTAAGCAGAGTTGAACTAGATATGGCCCGTGTGTGTAGGAAGCACAGTTCTTTTGTTCTGAGCAAGCTCACTGTTCTGGCCCTTTAGGAAACACAGTAGAATAGAAGAGTGCTCTTTTCTCAAAAGCAGAGTGTGTTTCTTGTAAGGCGAGCTAGTGTTTGTTTCCCAGTCCTAAACAGAGTTGAATCACATGCAGTTTCTGGTCCTACGAGCAAGAGTTGTTTTCTGGTAAGAAGTGTCACTCTTGTGCTCCCATTGCCATACACAGTGCAAAGAGCACTGGCGTGTGTTCCCAGCAAGTACAGTGTATTGGACTGAAGAGAAGCTACTGTTCTTGTCAGTTTCCTAAGCAGAGTTGAACTAGATATGGCCTGTGTGTGTAGGAAGCACCGTTCTTTTGTTCTGAGCAAGCTCACTGTTCTGGCCCTATAGGAAACACAGTAGAAGAGAAGAGTGCTCTTTTCTCAAAAGCAGAGTGTGTTTCTTGTAAGGCGAGCTAGTGTTTGTTTCCCAGTCCTAAACGGAGTTGAATCACATGCAGTTTCTGTTCCTACGAGCAAGAGTTGTTTTCTGGTAAGAAGAGTCACTATTGAGCTCCCATTGCCATTCACAGTGCAAATAGCATTGGCATCTGTTCCCAGCATGTACAGTGTATTGGACTGAAGAGAAGCTACTGTTCTTGTCAGTTTCCTAAGCAGAGTTGAACTAGATATGGCTCGTGTGTGTAGGAAGCACAGTTTTTTTGTTCTGAGCAAGCTCACTGTTCTGGCCCTATAGGAAACACAGTAGAAGAGAAGAGTGCTCTTTTCTCAAAAGCAGAGTGTGTTTCTTGTAAGGCGAGCTAGTGTTTGTTTCCCAGTCCTAAACGGAGTTGAATCACATGCAGTTTCTGTTCCTACGAGCAAGAGTTGTTTTCTGGTAAGAAGAGTCACTCTCGAGCTCCCATTGCCATACACAGTGAAAATAGCACTGGCGTCTGTTCCCAGCAAGTACAGTGTATTAGACTGAATAGAAGCTACTGATCTTGTCAGTTTCCTAAGCAGAGTTGAACTAGATATGGCCCGTGTGTGTAGGAAGCACAGTTCTTTTGTTCTGAGCAAGCTCACTGTTCTGGCCCTATAGGAAACACAGTAGAAGAGAAGACTGCTCTTTTCTCAAAAGTAGAGTGTGTTTCTTGTAAGGCGAGCTAGTGTTTGTTTCCCAGTCCTAAACGGAGTTGAATCACATGCAGTTTCTGTTCCTACGAGCAAGAGTTGTTTTCTGGTAAGAAGACTCACTCTTGCGCTCCCATTGCCATACACAGTGCAAATATCACTGGCGTCTGTTCCCAGCAAGTACAGTGTATTGGACTGAAGAGAAGCTACTGTTCTTGTCAGTTTCTAAGCAGAGTTGAACTAGATATGGCCCGTGTGTGTAGGAAGCACAGTTCTTTTGTTCTGAGCAAGCTCACTGTTCTGGCCCTACAAAACACAGTAGAATAGAAGAGTGCTCTTTTCTCCAAAGCAGAGTGTGTTTCTTGTAAGGCGAGCTAGTGTTTGTTTCCCAGTCCTAAATGGAGTTGAATCACATGCAGTTTCTGTTCCTACGAGCAAGAGTTGTTTTCTGGTAAGAAGAGTCAGTCTTGTGCTCCCATTGCCATACACAGTGCAAATAGCACTGGCGTCTGTTCCCAGCAAGTACAGTGTATTGGACTGAAGAGAAGCTACTGTTCTTGTCAGTTTCCTAAGCAGAGTTGAACTAGATATGGCCCGTGTGTGTAGGAAGCACAGTTCTTTTGTTCTGAGCAACCTCACTGTTCTGGCCCTATAGGAAACACAGTAGAAGAGAAGAGTGCTCTTTTCTCAAAAGCAGAGTGTGTTTCTTGTAAGGCGATCTAGTGTTTGTTTCCCAGTCCTAAACGGAGTTGAATCACATGCAGTTTCTGTTCCTACGAGCAAGAGTTGTTTTCTGGAAAGAAGAGTCAGTCTTGCGCTCCCATTGCCATACACAGTGCAAATAGCACTGGCGTCTGTTCCCAGCAAGTACAGTGTATTGGACTGAAGAGAAGCTACTGTTCTTGTCAGTTTCCTAAGCAGAGTTGAACTAGATATGGCCCGTGTGTGTAGGAAGCACAGTTCTTTTGTTCTGTGTAAGCTCACTGTTCTGGCCCTGTAAGAAACACAGTAGAATAGAAGAGTGCTCTTTTCTCAAAAGCAGAGTGTGTTTCTTGTAAGCGAGCTAGTGTTTGTTTCCCAGTCCTAAACGGAGTTGAATCACATGCAGTTTCTGGTCCTACGAGCAAGAGTTGTTTTCTGGTAAGAAGAGTCACTCTTGTGCTCCCATTGCCATACACAGTGCAAATAGCACTGGCGTCTGTTCCCAGCAAGTACAGTGTATTGGAGTGAAGAGAAGCTACTGTTCTTGTCAGTTTCCTAAGCAGAGTTGAACTAGATATGGACCGTGTGTGTAGGAAGCACAGTTCTTTTGTTCTGAGCAAGCTCACTGTTCTGGCCCAATAGAAAACACAGTAGAAGAGAAGAGTGCTCTTTTCTCAAAAGCAGAGTGTTTTTCTTGTAAGGCGACATAGTGTTTGTTTCCCAGTCCTAAACGGAGTTGAATCACATGCAGTTTCTGTTCCTACGAGCAAGAGTTGTTTTATGGTAAGAAGAGTCAATCTTGCGCTCCCATTGCCATACACAGTGCAAATAGCACTGGCGTCTGTTCCCAGCAAGTACAGTGTATTGGACTGAAGAGAAGCTACTGTTCTTGTCAGTTTCCTAAGCAGAGTTGAACTAGATATGGCCTGTGTGTGTAGGAAGCACAGTTCTTTTGTTCTGAGCAAGCTCACTGTTCTGGCCCTATAAAACACAGTAGAATAGAAGAGTGCTCTTTTCTCAAAAGCAGAGTGTGTTTCTTGTAAGGCGAGCTAGTGTTTGTTTCCCAGTCCTAAACGGAGTTGAATCACATGCAGTTTCTGTTCCTACGAGCAAGAGTTGTTTTCTGGTAAGAAGAATCAGTCTTGTGCTCCCATTGCCATACACAGTGCAAATAGCACTGGCGTCTGTTCGCAGCAAGTACAGTGTATTGGACTGAAGAGAAGCTACTGTTCTTGTCAGTTTCCTAAGCAGAGTTGAACTAGATATGGCCCATGTGTGTAGGAAGCCCAGTTCTTTTGTTCTGAGCAAGCTCAATGTTCGGACCCCATATGAACCACAGTAGAATAGAAGACTGCTCTTTTCTCAAAAGCAGAGTGTGTTTCTTGTAAGGCGAGCTAGCGTTTGTTTCCCAGTGATAAATGGAGTTGAATCACATGCAGTTTTTGGTCCTATGAGCAAGAGTTGTTTTCTGGTAAGGAAAGTCACTATTGCGCTCCCTTGGCCATACACAGTGCAAATAGCACTCGCGTCTGTTCCCAGCAAGTACAGTGTATTGGACTGAAGAGGAGCTACTGTTCTTGTCAGTTTCCTAAGCAGAGTTGAACTAGATATGGCCCATGTGTGTAGGAAGCACAGTTCTTTTGTTCTGAGCAAGCTCACTGTTCGGACCCCATAGGAAACACAGTAGAGTTTAAGAGTGCTCTTTTCTCAAAAGCAGAGTGTGTTTCTTGTAAGGCGAGCTAGCGTTTGTTTCCCAGTCCTAAATGGAGTTGAATCACATGCAGTTTCTTGTCCTACGAGCAAGAGTTGTTTTCTGGTAAAAAGAGTCACTGTTGCGCTCCCATTGTCATACACAGGCCAAATAGCACTGGCGTCTGTTCCCAGCATGTACAGTGTATTGGACTGAAGAGGATCTACTGTTCTTGTCAGTTTCCTAAGCAGAATTGAACTAGATATGGCCGTATTTGTAGGAAGCACAGTAATTTTGTTCTGAGCAAACTCAATGTTCTGGCCCTATAGGAAACACAGTAGAGTAGAAGAGTGCTCTTTTATCAAAAGCAGAGTGTGTTTCTTGTAAGGAGAGCTAGCGTTTGTTTCCCAGTCCTAAATGGAGTTGAATCACATGCAGTTTTTGGTACTACGAGCACGAGTTGTTTTCTGGTAAGGAAAGTACACTATTGTGCTCCCATTGCCATACACATTGCAAATAGCACTGGCGACTGTTCCAGCAAGTACAGTGTATTGGAATGAAGAGGAGCTACTGTTCTTGTCAGTTTCCTAAGCAGAGTTGAACTAGATATGGCCCGTGTGTGTAGGAAGCACAGTTCTTTTGTTCTGAGCAAGCTCAGTGTTCGGACCCCATATGAACCACAGTAGAATAGAAGACTGCTCTTTTCTCAAAAGCAGAGTGTGTTTCTTGTAAGGCGAGCTAGAGTTTGTTTCCCAGTCCTAAATGGAGTTGAATCACATGCAGTTTTTGGTCCTACGAGCAAGAGTTGTTTTCTCGTAAGCAAAGTCACTATTGCACTCCCATTGCCATACACAGTGCAAATAGCACTGGCGTCTGTTCCAGCAAGTACAGTGTATTGGACTGAAGAGGAGCTACTGTTCTTGTCAGTTTCCTAAGCAGAGTTGAACTAGATATGGCCCGTGTGTGTAGGAAGCACAGTTCTTTTGTTCTGAGCAAGCTCACTGTTCAGACCCCATAGGAAACACAGTAGAGTAGAAGAGTGCTCTTTTCTCAAAAGCAGAGTGTGTTTCTTGTAAGGCGAGCTAGCGTTTGTTTCCCAGTCCTAAATGGAGTTGAATCACATGCAGTTTTTGTTCCTATGTGCAAGAGTTGTTTTCTGGTAAGTAAAGTCACTATTGCGCTCCCATTTACATTCACAGTGCAAATAGCACTCGCATCTGTTCCCAGGAAGTACAGTGTATTGGACTGAAGCGGAGCTGCTGTTCTTGTCAGTTTGCTAAGCAGAGTTGAACTAGATATGGCCGTATTTGTAGGAAGCACAGTTCTTTTGTTCTGAGCAAGCTCACTGTACGGACCACATAGGAAACACAGAAGAGTAGAAGAGTGCTCTTTTCTCAAAAGCAGAGTGTGTTTCTTGTAAGGCGAGCTAGTGTTTGTTTCCCAGTCCTAAATGGAGTTGAATCACATGCAGTTTCTGGTCCTACGAGCAAGAGGTGATTTCTGGTTAAAAAAAGTCACTATTGTGCTCCCATTGCCATATACAGTGTAAATAGCACTCGCGTCTGTTCCCAGCAAGTACAGTGTATTGGACTGAAGAGGATCTACTGTTCTTGTCAGTTTCCTAAACAGAATTGAACTAGATATGGCCGTATTTGTAGGAAGCACAGTTCTTTTGTCCTGAGCAAACTCACTGTTTTTGCCCTATAGCAAACACAGTAGAGTAGAAGAGTGCGCTTTTCTCAAAAGCAGAGTGTGTTTCTAGTAAGGCGAGCTAGCGTTTGTTTCCCTTTTCTAAATGCAGTTGAATCACATCCAGTTTCTGGTCCTACGAGCAAGAGTTGTTTTCTGGTAAGAAGAGTCACTATTGCGCTCCCATTTTCATACACAGGGCAAATAGCACTGGCGTCTGTTCCCAGCATGTACAGTGTATTGGACTGAAGAGGATCTACTGTTCTTGTCAGTTTCCTAAACAGAGTTGAACTAGATATGGCCCCTGTGTGTAGGAAGCACAGTTCTTTTGTTCTGAGCAAGCTCACTGTTCGGACCCCATAGGAAACACAGTTGAGTAGAAGAGTGCTCTTTTATCAAAATCAGAGTGTCTTTCTTGTAAGGCAAGCTAGTGTTTATTTCCCAGTCCTAAATGGAGTTGAATCCCATGCAGTTTCTGGTCCTATGAGCAAGAGTTGTTTTCTGATAAGAAGAGTCACTATTGTGCTCCTATTGCCATACATAGTGCAAATAGCACTCGCATCTGTTCCCAGCAAGTACAGTGTATTGGATTGAAGAGGAGCTACTGTTCTTGTTAGTTTCCTAAGCAGAGTTCAACTAGATATGACCAGTGTGTGTAGGAAGCTCAGTTCTTTTTTCTGAGCAAGCTCAATGTTCGGACCCCATATGAACCACAGTAGAATAGAACACTGCTTTTTTCTCAAAAGCAGAGTGTGTGTCTTGTCAGGCGAGCTAGCATTTGTTTATCAGTCCTAAATGGAGTTGAATCACATGCAGTTTTTGGTCCTACGAGCAAGAGTTGTTTTCTGGTAAGGAAAGTCACTATTGAGCTCCCATTGCCATACACAGTGCAAATAGCACTCGCATCTGTTCCCAGCAAGTACAGTGTATTGATCTGAAGAGCAGCTACTGTTCTTGTCACTTTCCTAAGCAGAGTTGAACTAGATATGGCCCATGTGTGTAGGAAGCACAGTTCTTTTGTTCTCAGCAAGCTCACTGTTCGGACACCATATGAACCACAGTGAAATAGAAGACTGCTCTTTTCTCAAAAGCAGAGTGTGTTTCTTGTAAGGCGAGCTAGCGTTTGTTTCCCAGTCTTAAATGGAGTTGAATCTCATGCAGGTTTTGGTCCTACTAGCAAGAGTTGTTTACTCGTAAGCAAAGTCACTATTGCGTTCCCATTGCCATACACAGTGCAAATAGCACTCGCGTCTGTTCCCAGCAAGGACAGTGTATTGGACTGAAGAGGAGCTACTGTTCTTGTCAGTTTCCGAAGCAGAGTTGAACTAGATATGGCCCATGTGTGTAGGAAGCACAGTTCTTTTGTTCTCAGCAAGCTCACTGTTCGGACACCATATGAACCACAGTGAAATAGAAGACTGCTCTTTTCTCAAAAGCAGAGTGTGTTTCTTGTAAGGCGAGCTAGCGTTTGTTTCCCAGTCTTAAATGGAGTTGAATCCCATGCAGTTTCTGGTCCTATGAGCAAGAGTTGTTTTCTGATAAGAAGAGTCACTATTGTGCTCCTATTGCCATACATAGTGCAAATAGCACTCGCATCTGTTCCCAGCAAGTACAGTGTATTGGATTGAAGAGGAGCTACTGTTCTTGTCAGTTTCCTAAGCAGAGTTCAACTAGATATGGCCAGTGTGTGTAGGAAGCTCAGTTCTTTTTTCTGAGCAAGCTCAATGTTCGGACCCCATATGAACCACAGTAGAATAGAAGACTGCTTTTTTCTCAAAAGCAGAGTGTGTGTCTTGTCAGGCGAGCTAGCGTTTGTTTATCAGTCCTAAATGGAGTTGAATCACATGCAGTTTTTGGGCCTACGAGCAAGAGTTGTTTTCTGGTAAGGAAAGTCACTATTGAGCTCCCATTGCCATACACAGTGCAAATAGAACTCGCATCTGTTCCCAGCAAGTACAGTGTATTGATCTGAAGAGGAGCTACTGTTCTTGTCACTTTCCTAAGCAGAGTTGAACTAGATATGGCCCATGTGTGTAGGAAGCACAGTTCTTTTGTTCTCAGCAAGCTCACTGTTCGGACACCATATGAACCACAGTGAAATAGAAGACTGCTCTTTTCTCAAAAGCAGAGTGTGTTTCTTGTAAGGCGAGCTAGCGTTTGTTTCACAGTCTTAAATGGAGTTGAATCTCATGCAGGTTTTGGTCCTACTAGCAAGAGTTGTTTACTCGTAAGCAAAGTCACTATTGCGTTACCATTGCCATACACAGTGCAAATAGCACTCGCGTCTGTTCCCAGCAAGGACAGTGTATTGGACTGAAGAGGAGCTACTGTTCTTGTCAGTTTCCTAAGCAGAGTTGAACTACATATGTCCCGTGTGTAGGAAGCACAGTTCTTTTGTTCTGAGCAAGCTCACTGTTTGGACCCCATAGGAAACACAGTAGAGTAGAAGAGTGCTCTTTTCTCAAAAGCAGAGTGTGTTTCTTGTAAGGCGAGCTAGCGTTTGTTTCCCAGTCCTAAATGGAGTTGAATCACATGCAGTTTCTGGTCCTACGAGCAAGAGTTGTTTTCTGGTAAGAAGAGTCACTATTGCGCTCCCATTGCCATACACAGTGCAAATAGCACTGAACTGTACCCAGCATGTACAGCGTATTGGACTGAAGAGGATCTTCTGTTTTTTTCAGTTTCCTAAGCAGAGTTGAACTAGATATGGCCCGTGTGTGTAGGAAGCACAGTTCTTTTGTTCTGAGCAAGCTCACATTTCGAACCCCATAGGAAACACAGTAGAGTAGAAGAGTGCATTTTTCTCAAAAGCAGAGTGTGTTTCTTGCAAGGCGAGCTAGCGTTTGTTTCCCAGTCCTAAATGGAATTTAATCACATGCAGTTTCTGGTCCTACGAGCAAGAGTTTATTCTGGTAATAAGAGTAACTGTTGCTCTCCCATTGTCATACTCAGGGCAAATAGCACTGGCCTCTGTTCCCAGCATGTACAGTGTATTGGACTAAAGAGGATCTACTGTTCTTGTCAGGTTCCTAAGCAGAGTTGAACTTGATATGGCCCATGTGTGTAGGAAGCACAGTTCTTTTGTACTCAGCAAGCTCACTGTTCTGGCCCTATAGGAAACACAGTAGATTAGAAGAGTGCTCTTTCCTCCAAAGCAGAGTGTGTTTCTTGTAAGGCCAGCTAGAGTTTGTTTCCCAGTCCTAAATGGAGTTGAATAAAATGCAGTTTCCGTTCCTATGAGCAAGAGTTGTTTTCTGGTAAGGAAAGTCACTATTGTGCTCCCATTGCCAAACACAGTGCAAATAGCACTCGCGTCTGTTCCCAGCAAGTACTGTGTATTGGACTGAAGAGGAGCTACTGTTCTTGTCAGTTTCCTAAGCAGAGTTTAACTAGATATGACCCATGTGTAGGAAGCACAGTTCATTTGTTCTGAGCAAGCTCACTGTTTGGAT
This sequence comes from Peromyscus eremicus, assembly GCF_949786415.1. Taxonomy (NCBI): domain Eukaryota; kingdom Metazoa; phylum Chordata; class Mammalia; order Rodentia; family Cricetidae; genus Peromyscus; species Peromyscus eremicus. Next base: position 18,509 of record NW_026734972.1, on the reverse strand, counting down.
GCCATAGGAAACACAGTAGAGTAGAAGAGTGCTCTTTTCTCAAAAGCAGAGTGTGTTTCTTGTAAGACGAGCTAGCGTTTGTTTCCCAATCCTAAATGGAGTTGAATCACATCCAGGTTCTGGTCCTACGAGCAAGAGTTGTTTTCTGCTAAGAAGAGTCACTATTGCGCTCCCTTTGCCATACACAGTGCAAATAGCCCTCGCGTCTGTTCCCAGCAAGTACAGTGTATTGGACTGAAGAGGAGCTACTGTTCTTGTCAGTTTCCTAAGCAGAGTTGAACTAGATATGGCTCTTGTGTGTAGGAAGCACAGTTCTTTTGTTCTGAGCAAGCTCACTGTTTGGACCCCATAGGAAACCCAGTAGAGCAGAAGAGTGCTCTTTTCTCAAAAGCAGAGTGTGTTTCTTGTATGGCGAGCTAGCGTTTGTTTCCCAGTCCAAAATGGAGTTGAATCCCATGCAGTTTCTGGTCCTACGAGCAAGAGGTGTTTTCTTGTTAAAAAAAGTCACTATTGCGCTCCCATTGCCATATACAGTGTAAATAGCTCTCGCGTCTGTTCCCAAAATTACAGTGTATTGGACTGAAGCGGAGCTACTGTTCTTGTCAGTTTCCTAAGCAGAGTTGAACTAGATATGGCCCCTGTGTGTAGAAAGCACAGTTCTTTTTTTCTGAGCAAGCTCACTGTTCGGACCCCATAGGAAACACAGTCGAGTAGAAGAGTGCTCTTTTCTCAAAAGCAGAGTGTGTTTCTTGTAAGGCGAGCTAGCGTTTGTTTCACAGTCCTAAATGGAGTTTAAACACATGCAGTTTATTGTCCTACGAGCAAGAGTTGTTTTCTGGTAAGAAGAGTCACTATTGCGCTCCCATTGTCATACACAGGGCATATAGCACTGGCGTCTGTTCCCAGCATGTACAGTGTATTGGACTGAAGAGGATCTACTGTTCTTGTCAGTTTCCTTAGCAGAATTGAACTAGATATGGCAGTATTTGTATGAAGCACAGTTCTTTTGTTCTGAGCAAGTTCACTGTTTTGGCCCTATAGGAAACACAGTAGAGTAGAAGACTGCTCTTTTCTCAAAAGCAGAGTGTGTTTCTTGTATGGCGAGCTAGTGTTTGTTTCCCAGTCAGAAATGGAGTTGAATCCCATGCAGTTTCTGGTCCTACGAGCAAGAATTGTTTTCTGGTAAGAAGAGTCACTATTACGCTCCCTTTGTCATACACAGGGCAAATAGCACTGGCGTCTGTTCCCAGCAAGTACAGTGTATTGGACTGAAGCGGAGCTACTGTTCTTGTCAGTTTCCTAAGCAGAGCTGAACTAGATATGGCCCCTGTGTGTAGGAAGCACAGTTCTTCTGTTCTGAGCAAGCTCAATGTTCGGACCCCATAGAAAAAACATTAGAGTAGAAGAGTGCTCTTTTCTCAAAAGCAGAGTGTGTTTCTTGTAAGGCGAGCTAGTGTTTGTTTCCTTTCCTAAATGGAGTTGAATCACATACAGGTTTTGGTCCTACGAGCAAAAGTTGTTTTCTGGTAAGGAAAGTCACTATTGCACTCCCATTGCCATACACAGTTCAAATAGCACTCGTGTCTGTTCCCCGCAAGTACATTGTATTGGACTGAAGAGGAGCTACTGTTCTTGTCAGTTTCCTAAGCAGAGTTGAACTAGATATGGCCCGTGTGTGTAGGAAGCACAGTTCTTTTGTTCTGAGCAAGCTCAGTGTTCAGACCCCATATGAACCACAGTAGAATAGAAGACTGCTCTTTTCTCAAAAGCAGAGTGTGTTTCTTGTAAGGCGAGCTAGAGTTTGTTTCCCAGTCCTAAATGGAGTTGAATCACATGCAGTTTTTGGTCCTACGAGCAAGAGTTGTTTTCTCGTAAGCAAAGTCACTATTGCGCTCCCATTCCATACACAGTGCAAATAGCACTGGCGTCTGTTCCAGCAAGTACAGTGTATTGGGCTGAAGAGGAGCTACTGTTCTTGTCAGTTTCCTAAGCAGAGTTGAACTAGATATGGCCCGTGTGTGTAGGAAGCACAGTTCTTTTGTTCTGAGCAAGCTCACTGTTCAGACCCCATAGGAAACACAGTAGAGTAGAAGAGTGCTCTTTTCTCAAAAGCAGAGTGTGTTTCTTGTAAGGCGAGCTACCGTTTGTTTCCCAGTCCTAAATGGAGTTGAATTCCATGCAGTTTCTTGTCCTACGAGCAAGAGTTGTTTTCTGGTAAGAAGAGTCACTATTGCGCTCCCATTGTCATACACAGGGCAAATAGCACTGGCGTCTGTTCCCAGCATGTACAGTGTATTGGACTGAAGAGGATCTACTGTTCTTGTCAGTTTCCTAAGCAGAGTTGAACTAGATATGGCCCCTGTGTGTAGAAAGCACAGTTCTTTTTTTCTGAGCAAGCTCACTGTTCGGACCCCATAGGAAACACAGTCGAGTAGAAGAGTGCTCTTTTCTCAAAAGCAGAGTGTGTTTCTTTTAAGGCGAGCTAGCGTTTGTTTCACAGTCCTAAATGGAGTTTAAACACATGCAGTTTATTGTCCTACGAGCAAGAGTTGTTTTCTGGTAAGAAGAGTCACTATTGCGCTCCCATTGTCATACACAGGGCATATAGCACTGGCGTCTGTTCCCAGCATGTACAGTGTATTGGACTGAAGAGGATCTACTGTTCTTGTCAGTTTCCTTAGCAGAATTGAACTAGATATGGCAGTATTTGTATGAAGCACAGTTCTTTTGTTCTGAGCAAGTTCACTGTTTTGGCCCTATAGGAAACACAGTAGAGTAGAAGACTGCTCTTTTCTCAAAAGCAGAGTGTGTTTCTTGTATGGCGAGCTAGTGTTTGTTTCCCAGTCAGAAATGGAGTTGAATCCCATGCAGTTTCTGGTCCTACGAGCAAGAGTTGTTTTCTGGTAAGAAGAGTCACTATTACGCTCCCTTTGTCATACACAGGGCAAATAGCACTGGCGTCTGTTCCCAGCAAGTACAGTGTATTGGACTGAAGCGGAGCTACTGTTCTTGTCAGTTTCCTAAGCAGAGCTGAACTAGATATGGCCCCTGTGTGTAGGAAGCACAGTTCTTCTGTTCTGAGCAAGCTCAATGTTCGGACCCCATAGAAAACACATTAGAGTAGAAGAGTGCTCTTTTCTCAAAAGCAGAGTGTTTTTCTTGTAAGGCGACATAGTGTTTGTTTCCCAGTCCTAAACGGAGTTGAATCACATGCAGTTTCTGGTCCTACGAGCAAGAGTTGTTTTCTGGTAAGAAGAGTCACTCTTGAGCTCCCAATGCCATACACAGTGCAAATAGCACTGGCGTGTGTTCCCAGCAAGTACAGTGTATTGGACTGAAGAGAAGCTACTGTTCTTGTCAGTTTCCTAAGCAGAGTTGAACTAGATATGCTGTGTGTGTAGGAAGCACAGTTCTTTTGTTCTGAGCAAGCTCACTGTTCTGGCCATATAAGAAACACAGTAGAATAGAAGAGTGCTCTTTTCTCAAAAGCAGAGTGTGTTTCTTGTAAGGCGAGCTAGTGTTTGTTTCCCAGTCCTAAACGGAGTTGAATCACATGCAGTTTCTGTTCCTACGAGCAACGAGTTGTTTTCTGGTAAGAAGAGTCAGTCTTGTGCTCCATTGCCATACACAGTGCAAATAGCACTGGCGTCTGTTCCCAGCAAGTACAGTGTATTGGACTGAAGAGAAGCTACTGTTCTTGTCAGTTTCCTAAGCAGCGTTGAACTAGATATGGCCCGTGTGTGTAGGAAGCACAGTTCTTTTGTTCTGAGCAAGCTCACTGTTCTGGCCCTATAAAACACAGTAGAATAGAAGAGTGCTCTTTTCTCAAAAGCAGAGTGTGCTTCTTGTAAGGCGACATAGTGTTTGTTTCCCAGTCCTAAACGGATTTGAATCACATGCAGTTTCTTGTCCTATGAGCAAGAGTTGTTTTCTGGTAAGAAGAGTCAGTCTTGCGCTCCCATTGCCATACACAGTGCAAATAGCACTGGCGTCTGTTCGCAGCAAGTCCAGTGTATTGGACTGAAGAGAAGCTACTGTTCTTGTCAGTTTCCTAAGCAGAGTTGAACTAGATATGGCCCGTGTGTGTAGGAAGCACAGTTCTTTTGTTCTGAGTAACCTCACTGTTCTGGCCCTATAGGAAACACAGTAGAAGAGAAGAGTGCTCTTTTCTCAAAAGCAGAGTGTGTTTCTCGTAAGGCGAGCTAGTGTTTGTTTCCCAGTCCTAAACGGAGTTGAATCACATGCAGTTTCTGGTCCTTCGAGCAAGAGTTGTTTTCTGGTAAGAAGAGTCACTCTTGAGCTCCCATTGTCATACACAGTGCAAATAGCACTGGCGTCTGTTCCCAGCAAGTACAGTGTATTGGACTGAAGAGAAGCTACTGTTCTTGTCAGTTTCCTAAGCAGAGTTGAACTAGATATGGCCCGTGTGTGTAGGTAGCACAGTTCTTTTGTTCTGAGTAAGCTCACTGTTCTGGCCCTATAGGAAACACAGTAGAATAGAAGAGTGCTCTTTTCTCTAAAGCAGAGTGTGTTTCTTGTAAGGCGAGCTAGTGTTTGTTCCCCAGTCCTAAACGGAGTTGAATCACATGCAGTTTCTGTTCCTACGAGCAAGAGTTGTTTTCTGGTAAGAAGAGTCACTCTTGTGCTCCCATTGCCATACACAGTGCAAATAGCACTGGTGTCTGTTCCCAGCAAGCACAGTGTATTGGACTGAAGAGAAGCTACTGTTCTTGTCAGTTTCCTAATCAGAGTTGAACTAGATATTGCCTGTGTGTATAGGAAGCACAGTTCTTTTGTTCTGAGCAAGCTCACTGTTCTGGCCTTATAGGAAACACAGTAGAATAGAAGAGTGCTCTTTTCTCAAAAGCAGAGTGTGTTTCTTGTAAGGCGAGCTAGTGTTTGTTTCCCAGTCCTAAACGGAGTTGAATCACATGCAGTTTCTGTTCCTACGAGCAAGAGTTGTTTTCTGGAAAGAAGAGTCACTCTTGCGCTCCCATTGCCATACACAGTGCAAATAGCACAGGCGTCTGTTCCCAGCAAGTACAGTGTATTGGACTGAAGAGAAGCTACTGTTCTTGTCAGTTTCCTAAGCAGAGTTGAACTAGATATGGCCCGTGTGTGTAGGAAGCACAGTTCTTTTGTTCTGTGTAAGCTCACTGTTCTGGCCCTATAAGAAACACAGTAGAATAGAAGAGTGCTCTTTTCTCAAAAGCAGAGTGTGTTTCTTGTAAGGCGAGCTAGTGTTTGTTTCTCAGTCCTAAACGGAGTTGAAACACACGCAGTTTCTGTTCCTACGAGCAAGAGTTGTTTTCTGGTAAGAAGAGTCACTCTTGTGCTCCCATTGCCATACACAGTGCAAATAGCACTGGCGTGTGTTCCCAGCAAGTACAGTGTATTGGACTGAAGAGAAGCTACTGTTCTTGTCAGTTTCCTAAGCAGAGTTGAACTAGATATGGCCTGTGTGTGTAGGAAGCACAGTTCTTTTGTTCTGAGCAAGCTCACTGTTCTGGCCCTATAGGAAACACAGTAGAATAGAAGAGTGCTCTTCTCTCAAAAGCAGAGTGTGTTTCTTGTAAGGCGAGCTAGTGTTTGTTTCCCAGTCCTAAAGGGAGTTGAATCACATGCAGTTTCTGTTCCTACGAGCAAGAGTTGTTTTCTGGTAAGAAGAGTCAGTCTTGCGCTACCATTGCCATTCACAGTGCAAATAGCACTGGCATCTGTTCCCAGCAAATACAGTGTATTGGACTGAAGAGAAGCTACCGTTCTTGTCAGTTTCCTAAGCAGAGTTGAACTAGATATGGCCCGTGTGTGTAGGAAGCACAGTTCTTTTGTTCTGAGCAAGCTCACTGTTCTGGCCCTATAGGAAACACAGTAGAAGAGAAGAGTGCTCTTTTCTCAAAAGCAGAGTGTGTTTCTTGTAAGGCGAGCTAGTGTTTGTTTCCCAGTCCTAAACGGAGTTGAATCACATGCAGTTTCTGTTCCTACGAGCAAGAGTTGTTTTCTGGTAAGAAGAGTCACTCTTGTGCTCCCATTGCCATACACAGTGCAAATAGCACTGGCGTCTGTTCCCAGCAAGTACAGTGTATTGGACTGAAGAGAAGCTACTGTTCTTGTCAGTTTCCTAAGCAGAGTTGAACTAGATATGGCCCGTGTGTGTAGGAAGCACAGTTCTTTTGTTCTGAGCAAGCTCACTGTTCTGGCCCTATAAAACACAGTAGAATAGAAGAGTGCTCTTTTCTCAAAAGCAGAGTGTGCTTCTTGTAAGGCGACATAGTGTTTGTTTCCCAGTCCTAAACTGAGTTGAATCACATGCAGTTTCTTGTCCTATGAGCAAGAGTTGTTTTCTGGTGAGAAGAGTCAGTCTTGCGCTCCCATTGCCATACACAGTGCAAATAGCACTGGCATCTGTTCGCAGCAAGTCCAGTGTATTGGACTGAAGAGAAGCTACTGTTCTTGTCAGTTTCCTAAGCAGAGTTGAACTAGATATGGCCCGTGTGTGTAGGAAGCACAGTTCTTTTGTTCTGAGCAAGCTCACTGTTCTGGCCCTATAGGAAACACAGTAGAAGAGAAGAGTGCTCTTTTCTCAAAAGCAGAGTGTGTTTCTCATAAGGCGAGCTAGTGTTTGTTTCCCAGTCCTAAACGGAGTTGAATCACATGCAGTTTCTGGTCCTTTGAGCAAGAGTTGTTTTCTGGTAAGAAGAGTCACTCTTGAGCTCCCATTGTCATACACAGTGCAAATAGCACTGGCGTCTGTTCCCAGCAAGTACAGTGTATTGGACTGAAGAGAAGCTACTGTTCTTGTCAGTTTCCTAAGCAGAGTTGAACTAGATATGGCCCGTGTGTGTAGGAAGCACAGTTCTTTTGTTCTGTGTAAGCTCACTGTTCTGGCCCTATAAGAAACACAGTAGAATAGATGAGTGCTCTTTTCTCAAAAGCAGAGTGTGTTTCTTGTAAGGCGAGCTAGTGTTTGTTTCCCAGTCCTAAACGGAGTTGAATCACATGCAGTTTCTGTTCCTACCAGCAAGAGTTGTTTTCTGGTAAGAAGAGTCAGTCTTGTGCTCCCATTGCCATACACAGTGCAAATAGCACTGGCGTCTGTTCGCAGCAAGTACAGTGTATTGGACTGAAGAGAAGCTACTGTTCTTGTCAGTTTCCTAAGCAGAGTTGAACTAGATATGGCCCGTGTGTGTAGGAAGCACAGTTCTTTTGTTCTGAGCAACCTCACTGTTCTGGCCCTATAGGAAACACAGTAGAAGAGAAGAGTGCTCTTTTCTCAAAAGCAGAGTGTGTTTCTTGTAAGGCGAGCTAGTGTTTGTTTCCCAGTCCTAAACGGAGTTGAATCACATGCAGTTTCTGTTCCTAAGAGCAAGAGTTGTTTTCTGGAAAGAAGAGTCAGTCTTGTGCTCCCATTGCCATACACAGTGCAAATAGCACTGGCGTCTGTTCGCAGCAAGTACAGTGTATTGGACTGAAGAGAAGCTACTGTTCTTGTCAGTTTCCTAAGCAGAGTTGAACTAGATATGGCCCGTGTGTGTAGGAAGCACAGTTCTTTTGTTCTGTGTAAGCTCACTGTTCTGGCCCTATAAGAAACACAGTAGAAGAGAAGAGTGCTCTTTTCTCAAAAGCAGAGTGTGTTTCTTGTAAGGTGAGCTAGTGTTTGTTTCCCAGTGCTAAACGGATTTGAATCACATGCAGTTTCTGTTCTTATGAGCAAGAGTTGTTTTCTGGTAAGAAGAGTCACTCTTGCGCTCCCATTGCCATACACAGTGCAAATAGCACTGGCGTCTGTTCCCAGCAAGTACAGTGTATTGGGCTGAAGAGAAGCTACTGTTCTTGTCAGTTTCCTAAGCAGAGTTGAACTAGATATGGCCCGTGTGTGTAGGAAGCACAGTTCTTTTGTTCTGAGCAAGCTCACTGTTCTGGCCCCATAGGAAACACAGTGGAATAGAAGAGTGCTCTTTTCTCAAAGCAGAGTGTGTTTCTTGTAAGGCGAGCTAGTGTTTGTTTCCCAGTCCTAAAGGGAGTTGAATCACATGCAGTTTCTGTTCCTACGAGCAAGAGTTGTTTTCTGGTAAGAAGAGTCAGTCTTGCGCTCCCATTGCCATACACAGTGCAAATAGCACTGGCGTCTGTTCCCAGCAAGTACAGTGTATTGGACTGAAGAGAAGCTACTGTTCTTGTCAGTTTCCTAAGCAGAGTTGAACTAGATATGGCCCGTGTGTGTAGGAAGCACAGTTCTTTTGTTCTGAGCAAGCTCACTGTTCCGGCCCTATAAAACACAGTAGAATAGAAGAGTGCTCTTTTCTCAAAAGCAGAGTGTGTTTCTTGTAAGGCGAGCTAGTGTTTGTTTCCCAGTCCTAAACGGAGTTGAATCACATGCAGTTTCTGTTCCTACGAGCAAGAGTTGTTTTCTGGTAAGAAGAGTCAGTCTTGTGCTCCCATTGCCATACACAGTGCAAATAACACTGGCGTCTGTTCGCAGCAAGTACAGTGTATTGGACTGAAGAGAAGCTACTGTTCTTGTCAGTTTCCTAAGCAGAGTTGAACTAGATATGGCCCGTGTGTGTAGGAAGCACAGTTCTTTTGTTCTGTGTAAGCTCACTGTTCTGGCCCTATAAGAAACACAGTAGAATAGAAGAGTGCTCTTTTCTCAAAAGCAGAGTGTGTTTCCTGTAAGGCGAGCTAGTGTTTGTTTCTCAGTCCTAAACGGAGTTGAAACACACGCAGTTTCTGTTCCTACGAGCAAGAGTTGTTTTCTGGTAAGAAGAGTCACTCTTGCGCTCCCATTGCCATACACAGTGCAAATAGCACTGGCGTGTGTTCCCAGCAAGTACAGTGTATTGGACTGAAGAGAAGCTACTGTTCTTGTCAGTTTCCTAAGCAGAGTTGAACTAGATATGGCCTGTGTGTGTAGGAAGCACAGTTCTTTTGTTCTGAGCAAGCTCACTGTTCTGGCCCTATAGGAAACACAGTAGAATAGAAGAGTGCTCTTCTCTCAAAAGCAGAGTGTGTTTCTTGTAAGGCGAGCTAGTGTTTGTTTCCCAGTCCTAAAGGGAGTTGAATCACATGCAGTTTCTGTTCCTACGAGCAAGAGTTGTTTTCTGGTAAGAAGAGTCAGTCTTGCGCTCCCATTGCCATACACAGTGCAAATAGCACTGGCATCTGTTCCCAGCAAATACAGTGTATTGGACTGAAGAGAAGCTACTGTTCTTGTCAGTTTCCTAAGCAGAGTTGAACTAGATATGGCCCGTGTGTGTAGGAAGCACAGTTCTTTTGTTCTGAGCAAGCTCACTGTTCTGGCCCTATAGGAAACACAGTAGAAGAGAAGAGTGCTCTTTTCTCAAAAGCAGAGTGTGTTTCTTGTAAGGCGAGCTAGTGTTTGTTTCCCAGTCCTAAACGGAGTTGAATCACATGCAGTTTCTGTTCCTACGAGCAAGAGTTGTTTTCTGGTAAGAAGAGTCACTCTTGTGCTCCCATTGCCATACACAGTGCAAATAGCACTGGCGTCTGTTCCCAGCAAGTACAGTGTATTGGACTGAAGAGAAGCTACTGTTCTTGTCAGTTTCCTAAGCAGAGTTGAACTAGATATGGCCCGTGTGTGTAGGAAGCACAGTTCTTTTGTTCTGAGCAAGCTCACTGTTCTGGCCCTATAAAACACAGTAGAATAGAAGAGTGCTCTTTTCTCAAAAGCAGAGTGTGCTTCTTGTAAGGCGACATAGTGTTTGTTTCCCAGTCCTAAACTGAGTTGAATCACATGCAGTTTCTTGTCCTATGAGCAAGAGTTGTTTTCTGGTAAGAAGAGTCAGTCTTGCGCTCCCATTGCCATACACAGTGCAAATAGCACTGGCATCTGTTCGCAGCAAGTCCAGTGTATTGGACTGAAGAGAAGCTACTGTTCTTGTCAGTTTCCTAAGCAGAGTTGAACTAGATATGGCCCGTGTGTGTAGGAAGCACAGTTCTTTTGTTCTGAGCAACCTCACTGTTCTGGCCCTATAGGAAACACAGTAGAATAGAAGAGTGCTCTTTTCTCAAAAGCAGAGTGTGTTTCTCATAAGGCGAGCTAGTGTTTGTTTCCCAGTCCTAAACGGAGTTGAATCACATGCAGTTTCTGGTCCTTTGAGCAAGAGTTGTTTTCTGGTAAGAAGAGTCACTCTTGAGCTCCCATTGTCATACACAGTGCAAATAGCACTGGCGTCTGTTCCCAGCAAGTACAGTGTATTGGACTGAAGAGAAGCTACTGTTCTTGTCAGTTTCCTAAGCAGAGTTGAACTAGATATGGCCCGTGTGTGTAGGAAGCACAGTTCTTTTGTTCTGTGTAAGCTCACTGTTCTGGCCCTATAAGAAACACAGTAGAATAGAAGAGTGCTCTTTTCTCAAAAGCAGAGTGTGTTTCTTGTAAGGCGAGCTAGTGTTTGTTTCCCAGTCCTAAACGGAGTTGAATCACATGCAGTTTCTGTTCCTACCAGCAAGAGTTGTTTTCTGGTAAGAAGAGTCAGTCTTGTGCTCCCATTGCCATACACAGTGCAAATAGCACTGGCGTCTGTTCGCAGCAAGTACAGTGTATTGGACTGAAGAGAAGCTACTGTTCTTGTCAGTTTCCTAAGCAGAGTTGAACTAGATATGGCCCGTGTGTGTAGGAAGCACAGTTCTTTTGTTCTGAGCAACCTCACTGTTCTGGCCCTATAGGAAACACAGTAGAAGAGAAGAGTGCTCTTTTCTCAAAAGCAGAGTGTGTTTCTTGTAAGGCGAGCTAGTGTTTGTTTCCCAGTCCTAAACGGAGTTGAATCACATGCAGTTTCTGTTCCTAAGAGCAAGAGTTGTTTTCTGGAAAGAAGAGTCAGTCTTGTGCTCCCATTGCCATACACAGTACAAATAGCACTGGCGTCTGTTCGCAGCAAGTACAGTGTATTGGACTGAAGAGAAGCTACTGTTCTTGTCAGTTTCCTAAGCAGAGTTGAACTAGATATGGCCCGTGTGTGTAGGAAGCACAGTTCTTTTGTTCTGTGTAAGCTCACTGTTCTGGCCCTATAAGAAACACAGTAGAAGAGAAGAGTGCTCTTTTCTCAAAAGCAGAGTGTGTTTCTTGTAAGGTGAGCTAGTGTTTGTTTCCCAGTGCTAAACGGATTTGAATCACATGCAGTTTCTGTTCTTATGAGCAAGAGTTGTTTTCTGGTAAGAAGAGTCACTCTTGCGCTCCCATTGCCATACACAGTGCAAATAGCACTGGCGTCTGTTCCCAGCAAGTACAGTGTATTGGGCTGAAGAGAAGCTACTGTTCTTGTCAGTTTCCTAAGCAGAGTTGAACTAGATATGGCCCGTGTGTGTAGGAAGCACAGTTCTTTTGTTCTGAGCAAGCTCACTGTTCTGGCCCCATAGGAAACACAGTGGAATAGAAGAGTGCTCTTTTCTCAAAGCAGAGTGTGTTTCTTGTAAGGCGAGCTAGTGTTTGTTTCCCAGTCCTAAAGGGAGTTGAATCACATGCAGTTTCTGTTCCTACGAGCAAGAGTTGTTTTCTGGTAAGAAGAGTCAGTCTTGCGCTCCCATTGCCATACACAGTGCAAATAGCACTGGCGTCTGTTCCCAGCAAGTACAGTGTATTGGACTGAAGAGAAGCTACTGTTCTTGTCAGTTTCCTAAGCAGAGTTGAACTAGATATGGCCCGTGTGTGTAGGAAGCACAGTTCTTTTGTTCTGAGCAAGCTCACTGTTCCGGCCCTATAAAACACAGTAGAATAGAAGAGTGCTCTTTTCTCAAAAGCAGAGTGTGTTTCTTGTAAGGCGAGCTAGTGTTTGTTTCCCAGTCCTAAACGGAGTTGAATCACATGCAGTTTCTGTTCCTACGAGCAAGAGTTGTTTTCTGGTAAGAAGAGTCAGTCTTGTGCTCCCATTGCCATACACAGTGCAAATAACACTGGCGTCTGTTCGCAGCAAGTACAGTGTATTGGACTGAAGAGAAGCTACTGTTCTTGTCAGTTTCCTAAGCAGAGTTGAACTAGATATGGCCCGTGTGTGTAGGAAGCACAGTTCTTTTGTTCTGTGTAAGCTCACTGTTCTGGCCCTATAAGAAACACAGTAGAATAGAAGAGTGCTCTTTTCTCAAAAGCAGAGTGTGTTTCCTGTAAGGCGAGCTAGTGTTTGTTTCTCAGTCCTAAACGGAGTTGAAACACACGCAGTTTCTGTTCCTACGAGCAAGAGTTGTTTTCTGGTAAGAAGAGTCACTCTTGCGCTCCCATTGCCATACACAGTGCAAATAGCACTGGCGTGTGTTCCCAGCAAGTACAGTGTATTGGACTGAAGAGAAGCTACTGTTCTTGTCAGTTTCCTAAGCAGAGTTGAACTAGATATGGCCTGTGTGTGTAGGAAGCACAGTTCTTTTGTTCTGAGCAAGCTCACTGTTCTGGCCCTATAGGAAACACAGTAGAATAGAAGAGTGCTCTTCTCTCAAAAGCAGAGTGTGTTTCTTGTAAGGCGAGCTAGTGTTTGTTTCCCAGTCCTAAAGGGAGTTGAATCACATGCAGTTTCTGTTCCTACGAGCAAGAGTTGTTTTCTGGTAAGAAGAGTCAGTCTTGCGCTCCCATTGCCATACACAGTGCAAATAGCACTGGCATCTGTTCCCAGCAAATACAGTGTATTGGACTGAAGAGAAGCTACTGTTCTTGTCAGTTTCCTAAGCAGAGTTGAACTAGATATGGCCCGTGTGTGTAGGAAGCACAGTTCTTTTGTTCTGAGCAAGCTCACTGTTCTGGCCCTATAGGAAACACAGTAGAAGAGAAGAGTGCTCTTTTCTCAAAAGCAGAGTGTGTTTCTTGTAAGGCGAGCTAGTGTTTGTTTCCCAGTCCTAAACGGAGTTGAATCACATGCAGTTTCTGTTCCTACGAGCAAGAGTTGTTTTCTGGTAAGAAGAGTCACTCTTGTGCTCCCATTGCCATACACAGTGCAAATAGCACTGGCGTCTGTTCCCAGCAAGTACAGTGTATTGGACTGAAGAGAAGCTACTGTTCTTGTCAGTTTCCTAAGCAGAGTTGAACTAGATATGGCCCGTGTGTGTAGGAAGCACAGTTCTTTTGTTCTGAGCAAGCTCACTGTTCTGGCCCTATAAAACACAGTAGAATAGAAGAGTGCTCTTTTCTCAAAAGCAGAGTGTGCTTCTTGTAAGGCGACATAGTGTTTGTTTCCCAGTCCTAAACTGAGTTGAATCACATGCAGTTTCTTGTCCTATGAGCAAGAGTTGTTTTCTGGTAAGAAGAGTCAGTCTTGCGCTCCCATTGCCATACACAGTGCAAATAGCACTGGCATCTGTTCGCAGCAAGTCCAGTGTATTGGACTGAAGAGAAGCTACTGTTCTTGTCAGTTTCCTAAGCAGAGTTGAACTAGATATGGCCCGTGTGTGTAGGAAGCACAGTTCTTTTGTTCTGAGCAACCTCACTGTTCTGGCCCTATAGGAAACACAGTAGAATAGAAGAGTGCTCTTTTCTCAAAAGCAGAGTGTGTTTCTCATAAGGCGAGCTAGTGTTTGTTTCCCAGTCCTAAACGGAGTTGAATCACATGCAGTTTCTGGTCCTTTGAGCAAGAGTTGTTTTCTGGTAAGAAGAGTCACTCTTGAGCTCCCATTGTCATACACAGTGCAAATAGCACTGGCGTCTGTTCCCAGCAAGTACAGTGTATTGGACTGAAGAGAAGCTACTGTTCTTGTCAGTTTCCTAAGCAGAGTTGAACTAGATATGGCCCGTGTGTGTAGGAAGCACAGTTCTTTTGTTCTGTGTAAGCTCACTGTTCTGGCCCTATAAGAAACACAGTAGAATAGAAGAGTGCTCTTTTCTCAAAAGCAGAGTGTGTTTCTTGTAAGGCGAGCTAGTGTTTGTTTCCCAGTCCTAAACGGAGTTGAATCACATGCAGTTTCTGTTCCTACCAGCAAGAGTTGTTTTCTGGTAAGAAGAGTCAGTCTTGTGCTCCCATTGCCATACACAGTGCAAATAGCACTGGCGTCTGTTCGCAGCAAGTACAGTGTATTGGACTGAAGAGAAGCTATTGTTCTTGTCAGTTTCCTAAGCAGAGTTGAACTAGATATGGCCCGTGTGTGTAGGAAGCACAGTTCTTTTGTTCTGAGCAACCTCACTGTTCTGGCCCTATAGGAAACACAGTAGAAGAGAAGAGTGCTCTTTTCTCAAAAGCAGAGTGTGTTTCTTGTAAGGCGAGCTAGTGTTTGTTTCCCAGTCCTAAACGGAGTTGAATCACATGCAGTTTCTGTTCCTAAGAGCAAGAGTTGTTTTCTGGAAAGAAGAGTCAGTCTTGTGCTCCCATTGCCATACACAGTGCAAATAGCACTGGCGTCTGTTCGCAGCAAGTACAGTGTATTGGACTGAAGAGAAGCTACTGTTCTTGTCAGTTTCCTAAGCACAGTTGAACTACATATGGCCCGTGTGTGTAGGAAGCACAGTTCTTTTGTTCTGTGTAAGCTCACTGTTCTGGCCCTATAAGAAACACAGTAGAAGAGAAGAGTGCTCTTTTCTCAAAAGCAGAGTGTGTTTCTTGTAAGGTGAGCTAGTGTTTGTTTCCCAGTGCTAAACGGATTTGAATCACATGCAGTTTCTGTTCCTATGAGCAAGAGTTGTTTTCTGGTAAGAAGAGTCACTCTTGCGCTCCCATTGCCATACACAGTGCAAATAGCACTGGCGTCTGTTCCCAGCAAGTACAGTGTATTGGGCTGAAGAGAAGCTACTGTTCTTGTCAGTTTCCTAAGCAGAGTTGAACTAGATATGGCCCGTGTGTGTAGGAAGCACAGTTCTTTTGTTCTGAGCAAGCTCACTGTTCTGGCCCCATAGGAAACACAGTGGAATAGAAGAGTGCTCTTTTCTCAAAGCAGAGTGTGTTTCTTGTAAGGCGAGCTAGTGTTTGTTTCCCAGTCCTAAACGGAGTTGAATCACATGCAGTTTCTGTTCCTACGAGCAAGAGTTGTTTTCTGGTAAGAAGAGTCAGTCTTGCGCTCCCATTGCCATACACAGTGCAAATAGCACTGGCGTCTGTTCCCAGCAAGTACAGTGTATTGGACTGAAGAGAAGCTACTGTTCTTGTCAGTTTCCTAAGCAGAGTTGAACTAGATATGGCCCGTGTGTGTAGGAAGCACAGTTCTTTTGTTCTGAGCAAGCTCACTGTTCCGGCCCTATAAAACACAGTAGAATAGAAGAGTGCTCTTTTCTCAAAAGCAGAGTGTGTTTCTTGTAAGGAGAGCTACTGTTTGTTTCCCAGTCCTAAACGGAGTTGAATCACATGCAGTTTCTGTTCCTACGAGCAAGAGTTGTTTTCTGGTAAGAAGAGTCAGTCTTGTGCTCCCATTGCCATACACAGTGCAAATAGCACTGGCGTCTGTTCCCAGCAAGTACAGTGTATTGGACTGAAGAGAAGCTACTGTTCTTGTCAGTTTCCTAAGCAGAGTTGAACTAGATATGGCCCGTGTGTGTAGGAAGCACAGTTCTTTTGTTCTGAGCAACCTCACTGTTCTGGCCCTATAGGAAACACAGTAGAAGAGAAGAGTGCTCTTTTCTCAAAAGCAGAGTGTGTTTCTTGTAAGGCGATCTAGTGTTTGTTTCCCAGTCCTAAACGGAGTTGAATCACATGCAGTTTCTGTTCCTACGATAAGAGTTGTTTTCTGGAAAGAAGAGTCAGTCTTGCGCTCCCATTGCCATACACAGTGCAAATAGCACTGGCGTCTGTTCCCAGCAAGTACAGTGTATTGGACTGAAGAGAAGTTACTGTTCTTGTCAGTTTCCTAAGCAGAGTTGAACTAGATATGGCCCGTGTGTGTAGGAAGCACAGTTCTTTTGTTCTGAGCAAGCTCACTGTTCTGGCCCTTTAGGAAACACAGTAGAATAGAAGAGTGCTCTTTTCTCAAAAGCAGAGTGTGTTTCTTGTAAGGCGAGCTAGTGTTTGTTTCCCAGTCCTAAACAGAGTTGAATCACATGCAGTTTCTGGTCCTACGAGCAAGAGTTGTTTTCTGGTAAGAAGTGTCACTCTTGCGCTCCCATTGCCATACACAGTGCAAAGAGCACTGGCGTGTGTTCCCAGCAAGTACAGTGTATTGGACTGAAGAGAAGCTACTGTTCTTGTCAGTTTCCTAAGCAGAGTTGAACTAGATATGGCCTGTGTGTGTAGGAAGCACCGTTCTTTTGTTCTGAGCAAGCTCACTGTTCTGGCCCTATAGGAAACACAGTAGAAGAGAAGAGTGCTCTTTTCTCAAAAGCAGAGTGTGTTTCTTGTAAGGCGAGCTAGTGTTTGTTTCCCAGTCCTAAACGGAGTTGAATCACATGCAGTTTCTGTTCCTACGAGCAAGAGTTGTTTTCTGGTAAGAAGAGTCACTATTGAGCTCCCATTGCCATTCACAGTGCAAATAGCATTGGCATCTGTTCCCAGCAAGTACAGTGTATTGGACTGAAGAGAAGCTACTGTTCTTGTCAGTTTCCTAAGCAGAGTTGAACTAGATATGGCTCGTGTGTGTAGGAAGCACAGTTTTTTTGTTCTGAGCAAGCTCACTGTTCTGGCCCTATAGGAAACACAGTAGAAGAGAAGAGTGCTCTTTTCTCAAAAGCAGAGTGTGTTTCTTGTAAGGCGAGCTAGTGTTTGTTTCCCAGTCCTAAACGGAGTTGAATCACATGCAGTTTCTGTTCCTACGAGCAAGAGTTGTTTTCTGGTAAGAAGAGTCACTCTCGCGCTCCCATTGCCATACACAGTGAAAATAGCACTGGCGTCTGTTCCCAGCAAGTACAGTGTATTAGACTGAATAGAAGCTACTGATCTTGTCAGTTTCCTAAGCAGAGTTGAACTAGATATGGCCCGTGTGTGTAGGAAGCACAGTTCTTTTGTTCTGAGCAAGCTCAATGTTCTGGCCCTATAGGAAACACAGTAGAAGAGAAGACTGCTCTTTTCTCAAAAGTAGAGTGTGTTTCTTGTAAGGCGAGCTAGTGTTTGTTTCCCAGTCCTAAACGGAGTTGAATCACATGCAGTTTCTGTTCCTACGAGCAAGAGTTGTTTTCTGGTAAGAAGAGTCACTCTTGCGCTCCCATTGCCTTACACAGTGCAAATATCACTGGCGTCTGTTCCCAGCAAGTACAGTGTATTGGACTGAAGAGAAGCTACTGTTTTTGTCAGTTTCTAAGCAGAGTTGAACTAGATATGGCCCGTGTGTGTAGGAAGCACAGTTCTTTTGTTCTGAGCAAGCTCACTGTTCTGGCCCTACAAAACACAGTAGAATAGAAGAGTGCTCTTTTCTCCAAAGCAGAGTGTGTTTCTTGTAAGGCGAGCTAGTGTTTGTTTCCCAGTCCTAAATGGAGTTGAATCACATGCAGTTTCTGTTCCTACGAGCAAGAGTTGTTTTCTGGTAAGAAGAGTCAGTCTTGTGCTCCCATTGCCATACACAGTGCAAATAGCACTGGCGTCTGTTCCCAGCAAGTACAGTGTATTGGACTGAAGAGAAGCTACTGTTCTTGTCAGTTTCCTAAGCAGAGTTGAACTAGATATGGCCCGTGTGTGTAGGAAGCACAGTTCTTTTGTTCTGAGCAACCTCACTGTTCTGGCCCTATAGGAAACACAGTAGAAGAGAAGAGTGCTCTTTTCTCAAAAGCAGAGTGTGTTTCTTGTAAGGCGATCTAGTGTTTGTTTCCCAGTCCTAAACGGAGTTGAATCACATGCAGTTTCTGTTCCTACGAGCAAGAGTTGTTTTCTGGAAAGAAGAGTCAGTCTTGCGCTCCCATTGCCATACACAGTGCAAATAGCACTGGCGTCTGTTCCCAGCAAGTACAGTGTATTGGACTGAAGAGAAGCTACTGTTCTTGTCAGTTTCCTAAGCAGAGTTGAACTAGATATGGCCCGTGTGTGTAGGAAGCACAGTTCTTTTGTTCTGTGTAAGCTCACTGTTCTGGCCCTGTAAGAAACACAGTAGAATAGAAGAGTGCTCTTTTCTCAAAAGCAGAGTGTGTTTCTTGTAAGCGAGCTAGTGTTTGTTTCCCAGTCCTAAACGGAGTTGAATCACATGCAGTTTCTGGTCCTACGAGCAAGAGTTGTTTTCTGGTAAGAAGAGTCACTCTTGTGCTCCCATTGCCATACACAGTGCAAATAGCACTGGCGTCTGTTCCCAGCAAGTACAGTGTATTGGAGTGAAGAGAAGCTACTGTTCTTGTCAGTTTCCTAAGCAGAGTTGAACTAGATATGGCCCGTGTGTGTAGGAAGCACAGTTCTTTTGTTCTGAGCAAGCTCACTGTTCTGGCCCAATAGAAAACACAGTAGAAGAGAAGAGTGCTCTTTTCTCAAAAGCAGAGTGTTTTTCTTGTAAGGCGACATAGTGTTTGTTTCCCAGTCCTAAACGGAGTTGAATCACATGCAGTTTCTGTTCCTACGAGCAAGAGTTGTTTTATGGTAAGAAGAGTCAATCTTGCGCTCCCATTGCCATACACAGTGCAAATAGCACTGGCGTCTGTTCCCAGCAAGTACAGTGTATTGGACTGAAGAGAAGCTACTGTT